>NW_027395720.1:0-146047 GCF_047715665.1 Aspergillus karnatakaensis | reverse complement strand
GGTGATAATGGTACTGGCAGCCCAGATAATGGCACCCCGGATGACGGCGACACTGGTAACGGTGGTGATAATGGTACCGGCAGCCCAGATAATGGCACTCCTGACGAGGGTGATACTGGCAATGGGAGCGACAACGGCACAGGAGATCCTGATGACAACCAAGATGGTGATGACGGCGAGGAGGATGAAGAAGGCGACGATGGCGATGAGGGGGATGATCTCGACCTCGCCATTGCGGAAACTGGGTTTGCCGATTCCTTCGAGACATACACGGGCGAGGCAGCCTCTGCTGTTTTGACAGAGCTGAGCAGCTTCTGGGACGACTTTACCTCAACGCTCGCGACCACAATGGCCACTTCAACCTCCACGGCTCCAACTTCAACGGAGGCCCCGGAGGCAACCCCGACTGACACAGAGGAGGAAGCTGAGGAAGAAGAGTGTTCCTGGTTCCCGGTGCACACGGCTGGTACAGAGTTGATGTGCGTTGATGCAGTGGATATCCCTCCGGAGGCGGCTAATGCAGTAGGAGGTAACGGTAACTGCGGGTGGGCGTGGGACCCAGAGAAGGAAGAACTCGTTGACTTTGCTTGCGAGGGCTAGCTAGTATAGAACCAGCCGGCCAATTTTAGGTTGACCGTAGCATGGCCCACCGCAGCCACTCATGGAACCGATTGGCATGCGCTAGAATCGAAATTCCACCAGTTAGAATGCATTTCCCCGGCGGCTCGACACTTGGCCGGTCAAATTTATTTCTGTTTCATTCCTGCGTGCATAAAGATCCCCGTCGAAGAAGGTATATATATCTGCCGACGGGGAATATTGAATAAAGAGATAAACAAATTCCACCTCACTGTCTCCCGGCATACTTGACTTCCAGCCTGGTTGCTCATATTACAATGGGGTCATTGCAACTGCCCACCAAGCCCCCCTACACCCTCCGCACCCACCGACCCGGTGACATGGGCTACATAACCTACCGCCACGGTCTCCTATACAGCCAAGAATACAACTGGGGCTCGAGTTTTGAGTCCGTCGTCGCAAAGGTCACCGCAGATTTCCTGGAAGACTACGACGCACAACGTGAACGATGCTGGATTGCGGAACGAGATGGTGTATTCCTTGGCTGTATCATGCTCGTCAGGGACAGAGAATCCGGAACAGACAGCAATGTCGCAAAACTGCGGGTACTGCTGGTCGAACCAGCAGCGCGGGGGCTGGGGCTGGGAAGCAGGCTGGTTGCTGAATGTACCAAGTTTGCGAGAGAAATTGGGTATGAGCGGATACGACTATGGACGAGTAAGGAGCTCGTTTCCGCCAGGAGATTGTACGAGAAAGAGGGATATAAACTCGTGAAGTCTTTTGAACAGGAGTCGTTTCAGCAGGGGAGGACCGGAGACAAGTCCATAGGGGAGCACTGGGAGTTGGTTCTCTAGATTGCCTTGAGGATATGAATGATTTACGCACTGATGAACCTCTACACTATCTTGAGCGCATCCTTTTGGACTAGGAGATATTTGGCACTGTTGCTAGCTATCTTTCCAGTGCGTTGACATTTTCCTAATCATCGAAACACCGTGCAATGGCAACACTAAGCAAGAGAAGTAAATTGTATCCCAACATTGGTACCTTTGGAATGGCAGTCCAGGTGCCTTTTGTGGGCTGATAGTCCGCCTTTGAGATCAAGGGAAACGGAGATTCTGCGGTACAGAGTCAGGGAGGAGGCTGGATAAAGTCATATGAGTGAGGGTAGTAAATATCCAATCCCTGTCGCCGTCTTCGTAGAACCGCGGCGCTGTCTCGGTCAACTGCTCAATTAGCGGGTGGTTGTTGGAGACTGGCCAAATGCACATACCTTGCGATCATGATCCAGTTTCAAGAAGACAAATTCGTTACCATTCGTCGCAATGCCATACAGCACACAGGGCTTGGTGATGCTTGCGCGGAGGGAACCAGCTAGTTATGGTACGCTCTCGTATTAGTCGATCTGCCAACTCTGAAAAGGAGAGGAGTCCAAGCACACCCATATATTTCAAGCACTCCAGTTTAGCCTGCTGCACATCAGGCACTGTGTCATCGTTTGTGATGCAATTGACAAATCCCGTGGTATTAGAGTGCCAGTCGATGAATATTTGTAGATCGACTGTCCCACTGATTTCGATCGATGTATTCCCCTGTTGGAAAACCCAGACCTGATTGCTTGACCTTGACGAAGCGATGCGACACTCGCAATCATCGTCCGGTCCGTCAGGAATATATGTGAATGAGAGTTCGGCGGCGTCCGCAATGATGATGCCAACGCGTTCTAGTCGATCGGTTATACAGCAGAGTTTCTTTTCTTCACCTTATTAGTACCATTTCTGCAAGGGAGAAAGTTCAATCATTACCCAGTGACGTGGGAGGGCCGGTGAGATCTTTCTTAGTCAATGCAAATAGGTCACCTTGCTTATCTTTCAACTTGCAGGTGTCAATGACACCGTCCCAGGTCGTGACCCGATATTCATCGTCCTCTTCATCTTCAAGGGTTGAGGCACTCGGGCTGACGACTTTGGAGGCCCTATCATCGTACGACGATTATGACCTTCCACAGCAGAGAATTTCCAGAGCGCATCTAGGAAGGCCGGCAAGTTTAGATAGAATAGCCATGGTTTCTGACGCCTTGTCGCTAGTAAGTTATCTGGGCCAGCGTAGTTGCGATGCGATGGACGCAAGGCACATATCCTGTTCAGTTTCTATCGGAGCTTGATCCCAGCTAGTCAGAAATGAAGACAGAACATGTCTGGCCGGAACTGCTGTTTTGTTGTACGTAGGATAAGCTTTAACTTAATCACACAGCAATCGAGGGTGGGAGTGGTATAGGAATCTTCGGGAAGTCGAATCGAACATTTGGAACATGGCTCCGGACCAGTCCATAGCGAAATCTGCTCAACAAATGACCTAGCACTACAGCGTATCACAGCGGTTAGGGGCGGGTCAGTCCACGACCAGTCCCTTGGATCACTCGACGGTTCCTCTGATGGCTGTAGTAAACTTGCGAGGAGAGAATAGGGTGGAACGGGAGTATGAATCGCGAGATGGAAAATGACACCCCCGCTCTCTCTGTGTTGTAGATTGAGGATCACGATGACTTTGTGATTAAATAGAAGTCCCCTGGTCTCGTAGGTAAAGTGGAGTCGTGATATCATACGGGTATAAAATGGACATTCATCTAGGCCTGACTATAGCCCACCCACTCTAGCAGCAGTGGACCCTCGTAAGCAGGCTGCATTAGCGCAGAGAGCTGTCCAATGACAACAGCAGGCGATGAAATAAAGTCTTGACCTCCCGCCAGCAGATCAGCATCTCGCATGAATCTCTCCCACTCTCTTTCATTTCCCTCAAGGTCCTGCCTGTTGCACCGCACCCGCCACAATACTCAATACGAGCCATAAGCATTTGACATGGCGTCCCCAACGGATGATAGGTCTATCATCCCTATCTCGCATATGCCACAGCAGGTCCACGTTTGGACCGCCGATGATGACTGGACCGGTGTCGTGGATCGCAAGGAGAGGAGGAGGCTGCAGAATCGGCAGAACCAGAGAAAGTGGCGTATGTTCTTGCATTCTTCTTTGTGACGATTCTCCGCTTGCGCTTGCGCGTGGGCCCCGCGCTGTCTGGTCAAGCCACAGGCCAGGGGCGTCGCAGTCGACTCCTAAGCCAGCTCCCTCGGCATTGCAGACCCGACTGCCGCCATCTTTCTTCCTGGACGAAGTATGTGGATGATAGCTAACGATGTTTGTTTGATTGAAACAGGTGAACGCAAGAAACTGCTGAAACGGTCGCAGTCCCCTACGTCCTCGGCCTCCAACGCCTCCTCACTCGAGAACGAGAAGGAAATCACTTGCGCTCGAGCACCTCCAAACGCCCTCGAATATCGTATTACCCTGGAGCGGGCGGCACGCGAAAGTTACATGAGGGGCGCTCCCAATCCCGAACACCTGATCGGATTGACCAAACTGAATGTCCACCGCGCAATCGGCGAAAACATCCGCATAATCGGCATGGACAACGACTGGATGAAATGCGACGACACTCTCTCGATTTTCAACTTGAAATACCCTCATTCACTTGCTCCAAACTTTGAGAATATCCCCGTCGCCCTCCGTCCGACCGATATACAGAAGTCCATGCCACATCACCCGTGGCTAGATTTCTTCCCGTTCCCCGGCATGCGCGACTGTCTTATCACAGCAGCGCATCTGTTCGATGATGAAGAGCTGTGCCACGACTTGATGGCATTCTGGGATACAAGGAATACGAACGCGACGCTGATAGTGTGGGGGGAGAGCTGGGATCCTCGCAATTGGGAGGTTACCGAGGAGTTTGCGGCCAAATGGGGGTGGTTGTTACGGGGGAGTCCTGAATTATTGGTGTCAACAAACTATTGGCGGCGGCGCAGAGGCGAGAAGCCGGTCGCTTGGAAGAAAATTCTTACCTCGTAGTGCTTACTTCTATATTATGTTCCTAGGGAGTTGTGGTAAGGTGTTCTGGTCGGGCGTTGTATATACAGTTCCTTTGTATTGACAGTACTATATATCTGATCATCACGCATACCGGTAGAAGGGCGTCTGATGCTGCTGCGGGTGTTGCCATTGCTGCTGAGGTGGTGGTCGATGTGTGTATGCCGGAGGAGGATAATAGCCATGAGGCATAGGGCGCAGTGGTGTCTGCGTAGCAACAGGAACCGTTTTCGGTTTCCGGCGACAGCAGCAACAGTACGCAATGCAAGCCAGCAAAGACAGCACGATAAACCCCCCAATCCCAGCAGACAGCCCAATGATCAGGTCTCGGTTCTCATCGACCCAGGACTCCCCGTCATCCTGATCGTCGTCTTGGGTACTACTTCGACACACTCCGTTCTGGCATAGACCCGTGTCGCAGGGGGTCCCATCAAGCACATCTCCAACGTTTGAACATGAAGTTGAACCAGCCCAGCCGGATGAACATTGCAATGTACAGGTGCTATTGCCGCAGGCGGAGATGGTGGAGTTATCTCCGTTGACCGCAGCCTGGCACTGCAGGTTCCGGTTGGTGCATTGTCCGCTGGAGCAAAAGCGATCATCGCCATCCCCACAGCTCTGGCCGTTGGTCTCATATTCATCGTCCGGGCAGTCTCCTGAATCACCAGGACATGTCTCTTCAGTGTCGCACTCGCTCGTGGCAGCCCGACACACCGTGCCGCTAGAAGCAAACTGACAGTCCTGGCAACAGGATCCCGAAGAGTCATCGCAGACGGCATCCCCGATGAATTGACAGGTCGCCCCATTGCAGCAGGGATTGTTGTCACAGTCATCTCCGCAATCGCAGTCTTCGCCCACTTCGACGATTCCGTTTCCACATTCTCCTCCGTCGATGGTAGGGTTGGCCGCAGCGTTCGTAGTGAGGCACTGTGTGCTGACCCGCCCGCTCTGCATCGACGAACAGACATTTCCAATCGTGCATTCCGAGAACTCTGTCTGCGGCGATGTCGAGACGGGGTTCATGATATACTGCCCACCGGCGTCACATATTGTGGATGAGAGGGGGCAGCACTGACCGAGCGAGCAGGTACTCGCATCGCAGTCGTGGTATGCGCCGAATGTATGGCCAGATTCGTGGCTTGAAGCAAGCATCAGTATCACACAGAATAAAAAGGCAAGCGATCACATACGCAAAAACCTGCCACTGATTATTGGCCAACCCAACCACATTCGCGCCCATCTCCTCATTGCACAGCTCTCCGACCCACGAAACTCCAACCTCCGTGCCGGTCGGACACCCACTCATCAACGTCCAGTATGCATTATCGTCATTTCTTATTTGCCCTCTCCATTGCGTGAACTGACCTAGTCGCCAATTGAGGTCTCCTGCACCGCACCCGACGTTCCATGGGGTGTCAGAAGATGCTGTACTGGGACAGTCTTCTTCCTCGATTGTGATGTTGTTTAGAGAGAGCGCGATGTTGAATGAAGACTCGAAGATCTCGGAGGCCGTGTTTACCATCGTGACCAGGGATTGAATCAGATCGTCAGAGGTATCGAAACCAGATGTGTAAACGCAGTCCGTGGCGATTCCCATGAGCGCAACTCGTCGGCTCGAGGGACAGCCGCTCGTATCACCGATAGTCTCTGCCATATCCGAACTATCAAGGAGATTCTGACGACGGAAGAGGTGGATGGGCTCGGACCAGGCCGTGTGTGGTATCGGTGGTTCGGCGCTCTCTGAGTCGCGGTAGACCACCATCTGTCGGTCGCCTTGGTCTGTTGAAACCGACTCGATTTTGATTTCATATTGCACGCCAGACAGACTGAATGCGCCGCTGAACAGGGGGTCAAAGCCATCTCGAAGAACATTTATTCTCGCCCATCCTACCCTCTCCCACCTGAACGCCGTTGTCTCAGCAAATACCGACCCCCGGAACACTTTATGGCTGTTTCGTTGTAGCCGCTCGCTTCTTTGCAGGCCGCCATCGCCGCCGAGAAAATTGATATGTGGTTGGTTTAGGATAAGATCGTGGTTTGGTCTGAGGGCGAGCTTGATCGGTCTTTCCTCTAGGCCAATCGTAAAGGTGATGTTGAACTCGGCTGAGGGTCTGACTTTCTGAGCGGGAGTGTAGATCTCGATATTCTCGAGTGTGGTCGTGTTGTACTGTGTGAGAGAGCGGATTGAGTAACCTATCCACCCCATCCATGAATATAGATTCTACACTCCAAGAGAGAAGGGAAAGAGTCGTCCATTTCGAAGGAGACTAAAAGCAACATACCTTGAACCGCCGTCGGTATCAACACCCCAACCGCATACACCAGCAGAGCAAAGCCCGAGTATCCCCTCATAACTAGATATCAACAATCGATGGCAACAAACTTTTTGTAAGCTGCAGAATTGCCGACCGATCACCGTCGGAGTATATATCCCCCTCCCAGCACCACGCTCACCGTGACACAAGACAGCGCAGCCTCATTCGCTTACGCCACGCCTACAGCATCCGCAGCCATCTTCCAATCGAACAAGTCACTCTGCCAAGCTTTAGGCATCAGAATAAAGGGCCCCAGTTGGATAAGGCGATCTGCGAGCCAAGAGCGATTCGTCACCGGTAAGGGCGCCAATGCTGACACGCTGGGTCGGGTGTTTACTTGCTTTTGCAGGGAGTGGGGATTGGCTGGGAAGGGTGCACAGCCTGGGTCATGCTCAGAATACCGGTGTCTGCTAAGGAAGTGCATGGCTATTGGCTTCATGAAATCCCGACTGGCGGCAAAGCTGAGGGTGCTATTTGCGGAGAGTGTGGTGAGATGTTTGACAAGAGCGGCTGTGTCTTGTGAGATGGTGAGGGCGCGTAATCAACATTGCTCTTGAGGATATCCTGGTAGATTCAGACTGCAATCCAGAACTCGGTACAAACTACGTTGAAGTTCGAGTGGACTGACAGTATCGAAGATCGTCACGGAGCGGGGCACCAAGAGAACTCCCACCACAGTTGAAGAGGCGCAGCAGGTTTGCTATCAGAGATTCCAGAACATCTGGAGACGTCCAGTCTTAACTCCGCTCGATGTCCGTCAGCATCCGGCCAGGCTTATGTCGGAGTCTCTGACGATTACGCGTTCGAGAGACTGGGCACAAGCCACAGATGCTGTCGCTTGGCACTTGCTTATGCCGGTGGATTATCGCCAGTCTTGGCATGATATCAGCGGGGTAACTATACCCTCATCCCGAGTCATGCACCATGTCAAACCAGGGCTGGGGACGAACGGCGGGATGACTTTTATTCGCCTTGATTTCAAATCACAGAGGGTGTGCTCCCCGCGGGGTGTGATACGGTGGGGTGACAATGAGGGAGTGTGCTTATTGAAACAAATTACAATTCTGCCCTTGAAACATGAAGGCACACTATTGCTATGGAATACCACCTACAACAACCTAAGAGATCACAAAATATCAAGGGAACAGCCCGAGCTCAACAGGGGCTGACTTGATCTGATCAACCTGCATCTCCTGCAGCAACTCACTCCTCCGATAATCCTCCAGGTCGAGATCCATATATCCCCTGTCCGCCCACTTCCTCGCCGTCACAAACAAGGACTTTCCGTTGATATCTTTGTCACTAAGTATACGGAGCAAACACTCGCCGGCATCCTCGGCCTTCGCAAACTCAATACCCAGACCTTCCACATGGTCAAATGCTTCTTTTGATAAAATGCTTGTCCGCACATACCACGGACAAATCACATTCACTCGGCTCCCGTAGTAAAATGCCGTCCGGCGGAGCGCGTGCATGATCCCCCGCATCGCCCACTTGCTCGCATCATACTGCGGTGTACGTGGAACGTCGAGAAAAGCGGCGCCGGATCCGATAAGGACGAGGCAGGTGTCTTCCTGGCCGGGCGATGGAGTCTGTCCATTTTGTTTGATGAAATAGTGCATCGCTAGCTTTGCCGTGTAAAGCGTTCCATTGACGTTGACGTCGAGCGTTGTTAAATCCGGCTTCGTTGGGGCGTCGGTGTTGAACTCGAACACCTCGTCGCGACGGTGGATTCCGGCGTTGGCGACAACGTATGATATGCGACCGTCTGGAGAGAGTGAAGCTGCATTTTCGAAGAGGCTAAGTTGGTCGTCCCAGTCTGCTGTGTTGCATTGAACGAACTTCACACTGGAAAGATCGTAAGAATATGGCATGTTCGGTGGTATGGTAGGGCTAGGTACCCGGGAAGTTCGTCCTCTAGTTCCTTTCCTCGCCTGATGTCAAGATCTCCGATGCAAACATTGACACTAATGCGCAGTCAATGTGATTGTCGACATATGTTGCAAGGTGACATTCGCCTACCCGGCTCCAACAAGAGCTCGAACATAAGCCTCACCAAGCCCATTCGCTCCTACACCTGACATTAGGGAATGGGGAACGGATAACGAAAGCATGACTTTACCTCCGGTTACGATTGCTGTCTTTCCTCTCAATGTGCTCGGTTTCGGCTCGAGAGTGCAATCGACGGGGGGTGATAGCGCGTAGCCGCTCATGATGACTGAATGCAGCTTCAAATGTGACAGCAGCAGAAATGGCTCACAGGGGAGAGCCTTCTTAAGAAGCCAGCAAGAAAAATGACGATGTTATATTGTGGGGTAGGATATCGCGCTAATGTGGGTAGCTTATCCTCAAACCCACAGCGTAATGGGCAAGGGTCTGGGTGATGGTAGCCCTATGGATCGAAAGATGCTATAAACACCGTGGGTCACCAGTGATTTTGACCGTGCGTGAGGGACATGCAAGTAATTCTGGAGCCAACTTGTCACAGATCGATTCAACTTTCCTGCCCGTTCTAACTTCCCCTCTACTCTATGCTTGAACATGAGAAATAGATGAGAACCAAAGATAGTTTATCATTGTATGTCCTGGTTGGGAATATATGATTTTCCAAAACAACTTATGTATACAAAACCGTTGAATTCAGGGAATAGACACCAAACGCCCAACCAGACTAGAACCATTAAACATAAGGACATCAGCAACCACCGCCTCCTCCTGCACCAGCGCCAGCACCAGCCCCAGCTGCAGCCGCGCCAGACATCTTGATTAAGATATAGATGTTGACAAGAGCACTAACAACCAACTCGTCAAGAACGGCATCACCACCGGCCCTGCAAGGCTCCAAAACCTCTAATCTCCCGCTCTTCTTCGTTGAGAATCCTCCATGAGGCTTATAGGTTGCATAGACAATGCCACTCTCATCCGTACACTCCAGATGAAACGACTTCCACATGGAGGACTTCTTCCACGTGAGTCTCTTCCCGCCCAGTGACGGCGACTCGAATCCCCTACTGTAGCTCAGCTTCGACCCCTGCGTTAGCAGAATTTCTCGCCCGTTAATGCTCATGTCGACGCTGTGGCTGAACCGGTGAAACCTCACGGTCGCGATGTCAGTTCCAGAAGATCCTTGGATGCGCATGTGCGGTTTGGTGTTCTTGAGGTCGGCTGTGTACAGGAGAGCGCCGTCTTTGGTTTCGCTGGTTAGCCGGAGGTGGCGGGATGTCCAGCTTGTGAATGCGACTTCAATGCCGCGGGGATAGGTTTCTCGTTGTGAGGTGGATTTTTCATCTCGTTGATATTGGGTCTGTTGGTGGGGGTGGTGTTGGTAGGCGGGTGGCTGTTCTGTAGACAGCGGGTTTCCCGCGTTCTCGTAATATTTCGCGTCCATAATTGTCTTTTAAAACGACTTAGTAATAATGAACATTGATTCTTCGAGTCAACGGCTCTGTGGACATCGCCCGGGTTATATAGTCAATGTGGACGGGTTGCCCTACGGGCGGAGCAGCTCAGCCTCGCTGAGCCACCCGTCAATCATCACCGGCGATCCGCTAGAGGTTGGGGGCCAGTGGCTACCTTTTGAACGCCTTGTTGAAATGACGTTGACTAGTGCAAAACATTTGGGGCGTGTTTCAATGTTACTCGGTGATCATGCGGTTGGGCTCGCAGACTTGTTGTTTTGAAACGCTGTACCGTACCTAGCAGCAGAAAATATATATACCTCTTTCACTGATAAGGTCTTTTGGAGTTGATAACACGATGTATTTATGAGTCATAACTAGAGTAAACTCTTGGATATCTCCCAATAGGGCTTAGCATGGCCTTCTACTCCCCTACCTACGGGCGAACTCCAAGCAAGACTGACTACATGTCGATGGACGAGCTTTGGAAAAGCCGAGCCCGACAGGATTCAGCCCCCAGGCGGTGAACATGACGGAGAAAAGGGGTTCAGCTGGTCTTGCAGCTTACTCCAACATCCTCAACCTTACGTTAACAGGCATGAATGGACAGCTTCGAAGCAAGAGTGGGTGCTGGACATGTCGGCTACGCAAGAAAAAATGCGACGAAGGTCGGCCACAGTGTACCACATGCAAGTCTCTCTGCATAACTTGCTATGAGTACGGGCCAAAGCCCGAGTGGATGGACAACGGACCCAGAGAAAAGGCCGTTGCAGATGGTATCAAGCAGATTGTCAAGGTCACATCGAGGAAGAAACCAAACGGTCGCGCTTCGGATAACGACAAAAACAAAGCACTTGCTCCGATGATCAGCAGGGTCTCCCATGCATCTGACAGTGGAAGCGGCGCAGGAATGCAATTTACATCCCTGCCGCCACAGGAATCCACGCTTGTCATGCACTTTTTGGACAAAGTCATCCCACTACAATACCCTGCATATAAATCCCATGCCTTCTTCGGAGGGAGAGGCTGGCTGTTACATCTGCTTTTACATACCAAGCCGCTGTATCACGCTGCCTTGGCATTAGGTGCCTACCACATGTTGATGGATGGGTTCACGGCGTTGAATACGCTCTGTCGTGCATTTGCGGAAGTACGAAGGGAGGAACAGCTGGAGATCTCCTTGAAGGAAGTGCAACGGACAGCAAACGAGGTTCTTGTTTTTACGAAGAAGAACCAGCGAGCAAACGCTTTGGGGTTGGTTGCTTCAGTCGTGCAGTTGGTCTTTTTCGAGGTATGTCCCTTACCAGCTGACTTGAGTCTCAAAACTGAGAATGAAACTGCTCAGCTGTTCGCTGGAGAAAGCTGTGCCTGGAAAGTCCATCTAGACGCAGCAATCGATATGTATGCAAAAGGCCGTAGGGATGGCCTTGCCAACTATAATCTCAACCAGAAGTCGAAGAAGCTGCTCTATGAAGACTCGGTGCTTGGTGATTTCACCGTCGAAGATGACGGTCCGACAATTGTCCACGAGGTCGTTACTTTTCGTTTCGTCGGGGCGACTGTTATCTGGCTGGATCTTATTTCGTCAATCACTGCCGGGACATCCCCAAGGCTGCTACAGTATCACCCAGGAGCCTTTCGGGAGGAGTCCCAGGTCAAGTTTGAGGACGTTGTCGGCTGTCCGAATGCGGTTGCCCTCGAGATGGGTCGCATCGCATACATGCACGATCAAATCACCCAGGAGCAGGAGCAAGGGCTTTTAGCCGGGAGCAACAACAAATACCGTGACGAGGCAGCGCGGATTTATCGCAGCCTTGAAACATTTATGCAAACCATCAGGACCACAAGTATGATCCCATTCACCAGCCGTATTTTCGCTTATGCGTCACTGGTCTACTTGCACCTGGTTACAGATGGCTTCAAAGAGACAGACCGACTGGGATATGTCGTGTGTGCCGCCATCCAGGACATCCAGAAAGAAGGCTATGGCCAGGCAATCACCGCAGTGATATGCCCGCTATTCATCATTGGGTGTATTGCTAGACAGGGCGAAGAGCAGCAGTTGTTCCGGGGCCTCCTTTCATCTCGACCGATAACCGGGCACCTACCAAAGCACAGAGATAGAATTCTACCAATACTGGAAGAGATTTGGTCAAGAAAAGGATTACCGAGTTTTGTATGGAATGATGTTATTAGGATGACCACTGGGGTTTTACTTGTCTAGAGCTCTATTGTCGATGCTAAAAGAAACAATCAAAAAGCAGACCCATCAACCGTTCGGGGTAGATCTTCGACAAACAGTGTTTTGCGCATATACGCCACCAGAATCCCAGGGACCCGCCAGCTTCCATAGTGCCCGACTCCCAGCTTCCTGCCGACCTGCAGGCCCATCATGGCTACATCATAATCCCTGTTAGTAGACGCTTCGCTCCAAGACTGAGATTTCTGACCTGAACTGGCCGGTTTATACGGCACGACGGAACCTTCTCTACCTGTGATTTGGAGCACAATGCTGTTCGCCAAGTAGGTGCTCTGCGCTTTGACGAATACAAACTGCGGTGGTTCGAGGCTTGACACATCGCCGAGTGCGTAGACATTCTTTGTACCTTTGACGACCAAGTGATGGTCTACCTGCACGAACCCATTGTTGTCGAGGACCTCACGCGGTAGAAAAGAGCTGTTTGGTTTCACGCCGAAGGTTGGGATATACATGTCGGCTTTGATGACGTTTCCAAGCGATGTGGTAAATTCCCATGTGCCATCCACTTGCTTTTTAGCAGTCTCGACCTTTGTGTTTGGGCGGATATCGACGTTCAAAGAGCGCAGGTGAGATTCGGCTGTCGAGAAAAGGGAATCTGGACGCCCAGGGCCAGCCAGAACGCGAGCCTTGTCTAATACCTGAATAAGACGTTAGTCCTGGCAAAGAGTGGCTCAATGGTAGAAATATGCTGGGGCAAACAAACCAAGATAATCTTCTTCTCGCTTCCGAATTGATACGATAATTCCCCGGCCAACTCCACACCTGTCGGTCCTGCCCCAGCAACAAGTATACTGTTGGCAGTTTTGACCTGCTCTTGGTACTCATGTAGTGCCTCCTTTGTGCTCTCCGTTGATCCCCTGGACTTCAATGGTGTAGGAACGGCTGTATCGGCCCCTGTACCAATAACGAGAATATCGTACTTGACCTCAAGTCCGCCCGATACCTGCAACACCTTGGCTTCAAGATCGAGACCCACCGCAGACCCAAGCACAAACTCGAATTGTGCTTTTGGATACTTGGCGAAGCCTCCTTTGATCGACGCGAACAGGGTTTCGTCTGGTACATCCGAAGCGCAGGCTATGGCGCGTGGTGAAGCGATATTCCAGTAGAAGTGAGTATCGCGAGACACAAGAGTAACTTTCACCGTAGGTGGTCGATTGCTCTTATTGACCTGTCTGAGGATTTGGTGTGCGGTGCTGACGCCAGCAAAGGAGCCACCCACGATCACGATGTGCTTCATTATTCGCTAGCAAATGGATAGATCAGAACGACAGAAGGAGTATAATATAAGACGGTATAAGGGAGCTGAAAGAAGATATGGAATGTGCAATTCAGGGAATATCAATGGATGCAGGAAGGGTGGCTCAAGGGCTCTATATATGTGCGTCCAAAAGACAGCAATCTCCGTTTCCTCCGAAGCCCAGAGAGTTAGCCGACCTGCTTTCTCTTCAAAGACTAGCTACTACCGCCAAACACTTTTATTTCTGATAAAGCCTACTCCTAAGTCCGAGTCAACCTACAGAAGTGGATCTGTCTTAGCCTCAGCCTAGCATAACCGCGCCCACCAACCAATCACAATAACTAGCGCAGTCAAAATACCCTACAATGTGGAGTCGGGGCTGAAGTCCAGTATGGAGGATTCTACCCAAGCTAGAAGATGACCTATTATTGATAACTACCTCAATCTACTAAATTTGAAAGTGTGATAGTAAGCGAGTAGAACAGACATAGAAAACGCGCACATAATATAAACGAGCGACCGAAGGCAAGTAACAACAAAACTATCACTGCTTCATGAGTTGAACGAACGTGTTGTATAGCTCCTGAAACGCCTCGCTTTTAGTCGCAAGAAGTTGACGTGCATGTTCCTCCGGTATCAATTTCCGGACAACCTTGGAGAAAAACTCCAGTCTAAAGGAACTGAGACATTTCCCCGGCGCAGGCATCTGGAAGACCCAAGCATCTCGAGGAACACCGACTGCATCCAAAAGGCCCAACCCGATAAGTCTTCTGGGATTTGCAATCTGTGGAAAATCCACCATGTATAGAATTGTCCACCCCGGGGAGTTGGAATGGGAACATTGTTTCAGCTCACCGTCCTCGAGTCTTAGCTTGTACGGAAGGACAAGCCCGGACACCTTGATCTCCTGTTTGAAATACCGAGAGGGTGAGGATTTCAACGCCTGCACCATGGGTTTGGTGTCCTCCATGTTCATTAATCTGTCAGTTTTGTGCAGGAAGGTGACTGGGTAGTTGCCGCGCTTGTATAGCAGATCGGAAATTTCGAGGTTGCTGTTCTTGCGGATGTAATCCATGTACTGGCGGCAGATGCTGCATTGGTTTTCCTCCGTGGTGCATGCCTTGGTGTCAAGCTGGATAAACGCCAGGGCGTACGGCATCATGTCGAAATCGAGCATTGTGGTTGCGAGAAGGGGACAAATTGTGTAGGATGTGGGAGCGAGAAGATGCCTGGTTCAAACTGGGAACCATGCGAGGGCCCCAGAGGATGAGATATATAGTCAATATAACAAAGAGAAAGGGTTACTGTAGGGGATCTCTGGTTGATTCAGGTGGATGTATGGGTTGTTTGACATTGCCTTAGTCTATGTCTCGCATCCGTTCGCGCACTCTCAACCTGCCGTGCAAATATCTCTTGATGAATCTGAAGGTCTTCTATTGTATTTTCGTTCTTGACCCGTCGTCTCGCGAGCGATTGCCATAGTAGTTTACATGGTAAAGGGGACGGCTACAACAAGATATCGCCCTAAACAGATCCCTACCACACGAGAGTTTCCTACGTGCTCAAATGGCGGCTTGCTTCTTGGAATAGAATTTAGATATGGCATGTTAGATGATCAAGAATTTTGACAACGCATCTGATAAACAGGAACAGCATGGAAAGGAGATTGAAGAGTCAAGTTTGGAAAGCGCAAAGAGGAATGTCACCGCGTCCCAGCAATAACATCAGGAAGCCACAGAAAGGCGAGAACTTATAGGATACCGAAACGTTGCCTGAGGAACATGGCCGCCTCGCCTACAGCTAGCGGGGTTCGTGAATCAAAAACCGTCATGGAAATGAAGAACATTAACCTGGCCAGATTCGGACAATCGTTACCAAGAGGGAGCGCCCACTGGATATCGGGAATGTCAAAGCACCTATCACAAAACAAGCCCTCTGCGAGCAGGATGATGGGATCAACGCGATGTGGAAACTCAATCATCAGGTTATGTTCCAATCGCTGCTCAGTATTGTCGATACGCCTCCTTGGCTCGAGACTTCCCCATATTCTTGCGTTAACCCCATACCTCCGAAGGAGCCAGTTCTTGACGCCATTGAGCGCTGGTTCGATCTGGGTGATTGGTTGGCCCCGGGCCAGTGTGGCGCAAAAGAGAATAGAGCAGGTTCCAGTTCTATACCTCAGGTCATCTTCCGTCAAGGTCGGCACACGGAGCAGCCGCTGGCACTCCATGATGGGCCCTTGTAGCGAGAAGCACCTATGGCAAGGGTGGCCCGAGCCGCTGGATAATCCGCCGGACATTTTGTTGGTAGGAAAGAGGACTGTTTATTCAGAGGGCGGGCTGTGAACGAGAAGATTTCAGGTATAGCTGGAGCCTTTGCGTTCCGTTTGACTGGGGTGCCCAGTAGAACAGGCAGAAGTGAATGGTTGGTATTTATACATTCTTAGGGGAGCGCTCCTTACCCCCTTGTAGCATTTATTTCCACCCAACACATATCCCCTAAACCTGTAGCCATTTCTTTGTTTCCAGTCTTCTTTTCTAGGTAGAAACCTTTGTAGTTCGTTACAGGACAGAGCGAAACCTTTGTTGCGGCTCGAAGGACGCTCGTCCTGGGTAAAGTACCAAATGGCCTAAAGGGAATGGGAATAAGAAACTGGGGGATTGACTGTAGATCATACCTAGACGCCGTCATTCAACCCAACAATGGCAGTCCGTTTCACAAAGCCACTGTTCCTCTCTTTGTGAAGAACATGGAAAGATATAAGAGTTTCCAGGCCACTCCTATTGAGGCTATCCAAGCACATCACTGCTATATTCAGCGGTTGCGAAACAGATAAATCATCTTTTAACACCAGGATCAACAAAATGACTACTCAATGCTGCACTACGGCGCAGACGGTCTGCAAGAAGTCAGAACTTGCCTTTTCCCACGCCAAAAACAACGGCAAGTTTGGCTTATCAACTCTGACTTATAACCCCGGCTCGTACCCTGTGGTGTTCACGGAAATCGGAGAAGACACCAACCCGACGCCAGCTGCCGCTGAGCTGATGAAAAACGGCATGAAGGCCTGGCTCCATCAGTACTTCAATCGTACGGTGCAGGCCCACGGCACCGTCATCACTATTAATGGAAAACCGTCGATTTGCTGTCTCGTTGACTTTCCTGTCCCCGTCGATGTTGAAGATCTAATCAAGCAGGGCTTTCTCATTCCTCGGGATAACTGGAATATCCAGGCTGCGAAGGAAGGCGAATGTGTCAATAATCTGCGCTTCCGGTTCTTCAACTCCGATACTGAATCCTCTGATAAGGGTGGGTGCTGTGCAATGTAGGGGGGAGTGGCTGTATGAGTGCTTTGGTGGGCCAGGGGTAAAATGATAGTCGAAAGATGCTTCAAGTCAGTCGGTTAGTAGTTCATGAATATCATCGGAGACTATTACTACCTCTTATACAGACTTTCCCATGCGAAATAGTGACAGACCAGAAATTGATTCTGAATCGCACTAGTAGACACCCTCACCTTTCTAGGTGAACGGCATTGTTTTCAACGGGAAGAATCCTGACATTTCTCTTCAGACGTAAAGCCGCCCTTTAAACGAGAGCCAAGTGCCTCAAACAACAATGAGGCTTGAACATAAACAAAGACTCATGTGTGACTGTGTTTCAACTGTGTATCATGGATACTCTTGCCATTCTCCTTCGTTGGCATACTGGAAATATAAGTAGATCGTCCCAACCAAATCACTCCGCTCCACTTAACAGTCTCAGGCCTGCACCAGATATAACAAGACCTCCTCTCGAGTATCTATCCTCTATATCAACACCATGGAGCACACCAACACAAACAATCGCACTACAGCAGAGGTCCAGATAAACCTCCCCACCGAGCCCTTCTACCCCGTTCTTTTTATCAAGCACATTCCGTCCCCTTTGTCAGCGGAGGAGGAGGCCGCTGTCAGAGACGCAATAGTGCTTTGGTGTAGGAATCACTTCGGACAGCCTGTTCCAGTCGAGCGGTTTCCCTACAAAGAGGTCCAGACGGCCCTTCTAGGCTCGACATCCGAACCCTTGCATACATTGTCATGTTTCCGCACATCATCGATGTGGAGGAGCTCATGCAGCAGGGGTTGCTCGAAGGCACAGGCTATCCGTCTGAAGGGTGGTATCGAGCGACTTTCGGGCCGGATGGCGTTACATCGGGTGACTATATCGTGCTTTTTCCGGTTAGACTTGAGGCTTGGTAGGGCGACTCATATGTATGTACATAGTAGCTTGAGGACTGGTGACGTTGATGAGTAGATTCTGAGGATAACTATGGCAAAGATTTGATTTAAGGAGTTGGGGGATTAGACAATCTGCGTTATTTAGCTGAATGGAACGGTTGTCTACAGCATGACTCGATACATTATTGAAATCAGTGACAAGACACTCTCCTATAATCCGCAGGCAATTGGGTGTGGACAGAATAATGTCGCAGAGTCATCTACCCCAAAAGGCCATTCTCTATCCGCCATAGAATTCCGGGTTACCTTTGTTCCAACAAAGAAAGAGCCGTCGTGCAGGACCATTATCTTTCAAGAACCTACAATACACCCTCAGTGGAGGCTTCTGCTTTGACCTTTGTTATTGGTTCAAAGGCTGGGATCAGAACAGGGGACGAACAACCAACATAAACAATCCATGGGCCGCCTGTCAAAAATATTTCTCGTCTATTCTAGATTGACGGCTCGCCCTATCGCATCCACCTTGAAGAGTGCTTTCAGAGCCACCGGATCTCATCGCCCAGCACCAGCAGCAAACCTCCATCTCCGCCAACAAAAACCAGCATGGCCATAGATGCCACCAGTCACACCCCACACAGAATGTCTGGACCCTGCTGCACCAACGAAAACACCATCTGCCCGGCCTCTGCGCCTCAATTCCATCCCTTACTAAAGAACAAGAAATCCAACCCAACTCAACACGATCTCTACTACTGCCCCGGAACATACCCCGTGCTCTTCATGCTCCAGAGCACAAAGGACATACCCCAGGAAACTGCCCACCATGCCTCGCTGGTCATCATGGACCGGGTCAGAGTGAACCTCAGTGCGTTTGGTTGGCGCTCGGCTATTCGCATGAATATGTCACGCACTCGAGTCGAGAACTCACTGATCAACAACACTGGCAATACCGGGCTGAAGATCGTCAAGGCAAATCCCGCGACTACCAGTAGCGGGAGAATGGGCGAAGGAAATGGAAAGGACAAGAGCGCCAAGTGTACCACT
Organism: Aspergillus karnatakaensis; assembly: GCF_047715665.1. Taxonomy (NCBI): domain Eukaryota; kingdom Fungi; phylum Ascomycota; class Eurotiomycetes; order Eurotiales; family Aspergillaceae; genus Aspergillus; species Aspergillus karnatakaensis. Next base: position 127,071 of record NW_027395720.1, on the reverse strand, counting down.
TTAGTCTTTCTGGTCGAGTTCCCTATCCCGGTTAATCCGAAAGTGATGATTAATGAGGGTCTGTTGGATGATTTGGAGTTGGATATTGGTCGGGAGGACTGGCAGGTGAGGGTTCCTGAGGAAGGAGGGTGCCGGAATAAGCTCAGGTTGGAATACTTTTCGTACGTTTGCAGGCATTCGCTATGGTCTGATTGTGTCGTGATGTAGAATGGAGTAGTGGTAGCATTGTGGATGTTGATCGATTGGAAAGAGGTAGTCAATAGCATCATATATGTTTTATGTCTTACAAGGTTTCGTAGTAGGGTTACCACCTGCTTTGCCTCGCCAAAGGAGCTACGGTGCAGAAATTGCGATGACTACAGTGTATCCTCATCCGAACACTCTTAGAACTACGCATAACTCCCTTCGTCAAACGGTTTCATCCTCAACATTCGTGCTAGAGTAGCAGACCCCATCACCTGTCTCCGACGATCCGATCGCGCTCACAGTCTCACCCCCCCCATTAGCTTAAGTTCGTACTCGGGAATGGGGACGGGAATCCGAAGATCAGGGCCAAAATATACTGTCTCTGGCATAGTAGCTACAACATGGAGCATCGCTTCGGACGATGGGGTGTACGCATGCATCAACATCCCACACACAGTCCGAAGAGCTCTGGCAATGACTTCGCTGTGGGGGATTGCCACCCGCATGGGTTCTTGTTTCCGGCTTGGATTTTCACTATCTTGCCGTCTTTCTAGACCCTCCAGATTGATGAGATACCTTCTTATTTCCTGTGGGGTGTTCCTTGTTGATCGATAGACCGTAACTGTTCGGTCCCCATGCGATATCAAGAAGGTCCATTGCGGACTATTAGTCTTGTGCTAATCCTCGTGCAAATTCCCTCGCAGGCTAGTTATTGCAGCCTTTACCTGCCTTCGAAACACACTGCGCTCGATGACAGACACCGAGCGAGAGTCTACCATCTACCGCCCCACCACCCGCGAAGAACCACCCACCGGTCACCTGCGAAAGCTCCGCTGGTACATCCGAGCCCTCCATCTTGGTCCTCACGCAGGAGCAAAGGTCATCTCGCATCTGCGCAAGACAAAGAAGTGGACAGAGCCGGCTCTTCGACATCCGGCACTACGCGTGGAGACAGTCGTTGACCACAAGGATGGGGTGACATGGGAACTCACATCCAACTTTCGCATGCTATGTCCCAGCAGAGTTCCCAAGAAGCAGTGGAATAATGAGGCATGGCGGGCGGCACAGGGGTGGAGGGCGTGGGATAAAGCCGGGGATGTGGGCCATACGCTGTTCACGGATGAGTTTTTCCGGAGTCAGTAATCTGTTGTATAACTGGACGCTAGTATGAGACTATCAAGACTTAGTGACCCGTCACTATTGATGGTATAGAGACTGAAAAAAAGTTTATAATCCATGAGCAGCATGGATCCATCGTACGAGGTTGAAACAGCTATCGGCTCACACCATTCCATTAAACATTTCTATCACTTAAACTAGCGAGCTAGCTAGAGCGAAAGACTAAACTCAACTCTCCTCAACAAGCGGCCAACTGCCCACCAGCACCGGAGCGAGGAATCAAGCAAGAAGATACATCATCGAACAGACAGGATATAGTGCGCAAAGATTGGAGAGACGTGCGAGGACTGCCGAGCAAAGGAGCGGGCGATCGGCGGCAGTCTAGACACTGACATCGTCGGAGATCTTCTCGGTGACGGCGCCATCCTCCTGGACAACAACCTTGTCGCGTCTCTTGGAGGCAGCGACGGGCTTGGGTTGCTGGTAGATGTGCTCGAGTTCCTCGAGGGTACGACCCTGGGATTCGACACTGTAAAGTCATTAGCGGCTGAAGTCCGGTGAGTATAGTGACAAAGAGAACATACCCAAACATATACCAACATGCAGACTCGACCAGATCCCAACCGACGAAAATCCAGAAGTAGTTGGTGGAGATGTTGCGCAGGGCAATAGGCGACGCGAATTGCGAGATGAAACTCGTTCCGGAGACAAGGAAACCAGACAGAGCCAGACCCTTGGCGCGGGTGGTGGTCTCAAGGGCTTCAGCGGGGACGACACCCTGAAGTGGTGTGTAGGTGAAGGAGAAGATCACGTTGAAGAGGTAGTAGAAAGCGAGGGCAGTGCGGCCAAGGGTGGCGTCGACGAGTCCCTCGGGAGAGTTGCGCTGGGGGATCATGGGCTGAGAGACACCGGCATTGATGGCCATACAGATGGCGCAGGCTGGTCTGGTTAGTGAGATACAGAGAAAACAGGTGAATAGCATGGCTTACCGAATGTTCCCCAGACAAGGACGGTACGACGGGGCATCCTGTCACAGAAGTAGACGGCGGTCAAAGCGCCAATGGCGGAGACGATGGAGTTGACGAGGTTGAGCAGGAGCTGCATGGAGCTGGAGGTGTAGCCGAGAGACTGGTAGATGGTCGGGTTGAAGTATCCGAGACCATTTCCAGACCACTGACCGAAGATGGAAATCATGATCACTTGGGCAAATCGCCAACGGCCGCTGTGGGTGAGGATGAATGGGCGGTCTATGGTTATACGGTCAGCAGCGTCCATTCACTCGAATTGGCTACACGTACAGTCCCACCAGACCTTGTCAATACCGTCGACACGGATACCCTCCTTCATTTCGTCAATCTCGAGACGGACCAGGCGAGTGTTGGCATCTCCGTTTCCGTGATACTTGGCAAGGATATCAATTGCCTCTTGCTCGCGACCCTGGGCAAGGAGCCAACGTGGGGACTCGGGAATGAACCACACGGAGCAGATGACAATAATGGCAGCGAAGCACTGGCACAAGAATGGCACACGCCACGACCAGTTGCTGTTGATGAAGTTGGTGCCGTATGTGACGCAGGCAGCCGGAACAGAGCCACCGAACCAGCCACAGTTGTAGAAACCTGATCAATTAGTTGAGTCTGAGGGCAGGAACGAGACAAACATACCGACAGCACGACCACGCCAGTGAGGGGGTGCGATTTCGACGGCATAAGCTGGGGCGGACACCACCATGATCTGGATGCCGAAACCGAGGACGAAACGACCGACCAGGAAGTGTGCATAAGTGTTGGCAGTAGAAATGATGACCGATCCAATGACAATGACCCATCCACCAGCAAACATGCACTTGCGACGACCGAAATTGTCGGAAATGACGGCGGAAATGGGGGTTGCGACCATCGAGCCACTATCTCTGTTAGAATGGCTGCAGTGAGGGAGAGAGCTAAGTACCCACACTGTGTACAGAGAAGTGACAACCGAAACCTTGGGTCCATCCATTCCAGTGTGAAAGGTGTTTTGGAAGTGATCCATGGCAAGCACAGAGCCCATCAGGGAGCCATCATATCCGTTCGCACAGGCGCAGCAGAATGCGACGAAGATACAGACTGGGAATGTCAGTCTCGAATGCCGGCGGACGACGGGATGCACATACAGTACAGGTGAATGGAGGTTTTGCTCCATCTCTCAATCTTGGTCTCATTGACGGCAGCGAAGAGTTCGGCCTAGCAGGGTTAGAGTTGATCCTGTTGCTGCAGATCGCGATGGATGCTCACGTTGAAGACGGCCTTGGTCTTTGCGCCGGGGTTTCCAGCAGTCTTGCCGGCCAGGTTGGCGACCTTGGCCCCCTCAGAGGCCTGGACGGTGATGCCGTGCTTATCCTCGCTAGTAATGTCCGCCATTGAGTCGTCGGTGTCTGGTCGAGTTGAGATGATCCTGAGACGAACAGCTGAGTGACACCGAGGTGGGACGAGGAGAGACTCTTATAATGCAGGACCCCTGGTGTTTCACGAGTTGGGACACCCTGCACCGGTCCGTGCAATTCATGGACATGTCCTCTTGGCCGCGAGTCTAAGAATCTCGAAATAGCTTGGTGTGCTGCCACCCTGCAGGCCTCACATCGAAAATGGGAGCACTTGCGGGGGGCAAATCCCCAGACTCCGCAGTCCAACAAATGGGGAGGCGTCTGGCGCTCGTAAGATATGGGTTAATTACGCGCATGACAGCGGTACAGCTCAGAAGGCGGCGGCGAATTGTCCTTGGAGGGAATTCCTCCGTTCCTGTAAGGGCCTTTCGACTCTTGGCCGCTGAGAATTGCCAGGTCGCCTGGCCTCGTCTACGCCTGGGCCGCTTTCAATCCGGTCTAGCTCTGCTCCTGCATTGCAACGGCCCCCGTGTTGCTTTGGGCTTAGTCCCTATCGGTTCGTTTGCCGATCCAACAGTACTCAGTCTAATAACCTTACCTAGCTAAGGGCTTTCTCGCTTCTGGAATCTGGGGCTCCTTGGACATGTGGAGATTGAGGTTGGGGGTGAGGAATAATGTTTGCGGGTGATCTCCTGTCTCACCTCAGCCCTTATTCCTTAATGACCCGTTCGCTGGAGATGCAACTAGGGCAGTATCGATTCTATCGAAAGACACGGTATCCCGACCGAATAGCAATTCTCCAAAGTCTGGGGCAGGTCGCACGGTCGGAGCCGACTCAGCCGAGGAACAGCTGCAGCCCTGCTCGCATAGCTTCCCCTGAAAGAACACCCCGGTGAAGCAAGAACAACCGGTTCTCTTGTCGCTATGAGCTTGATGGCAGAGATTTGCTGCTAGGCATTTCGGCACGAGATCCGCGCAGCCAAATGCTGTTGGAAGGGCTTCTGCGTTGAGAGGACAGCAGGATCTGAGCCAAGATAAATACCAAGTTAGGAGTCTTGGAAGAAGCCACCCGTGGTAGAAACTGAATTGCTGTCATTCATAGGCTGGTCTTTGGCTGTCGGTTCTCAGCTGTTTCACCCTTGCAGTCCTCCCTCTGTCGGCGGTCCCATCTCCGAGGCCAACTGGGCTTAGTGCCTTCAAGCTCTGCAGACTCAATCAGATCAGGAGCCACGGCGATGGTTATGCTTTCCGTATCCTGTTTGTCGCTACTAGACGACACGCGACAAGTCGAGTTTGATCACTGTCCAAGCGCGAACTGCTGCCAACCGACCGGTGCAAGCAACATCCATAGTTGGTCGCCTCTCGGCCGTCGAGGCCTCTGCGTTGCCTTCAGGGGTAGGGGCACCTCGAGGGGGATATGAGCCGGAATAGCTCCCTTGCTTCCCGAATCCATGGACCGAGCACCCTCCAAGGCCAGTGAAATTGCTGTCAAAAGCAGAATCGATGGCGTCCAGATTGCTTGGCAGCTTTGATGAGACGGAGAGGATCAACAATCTAAGTGTCGGAGCTCGCGATATCCCTGCAACGTGTACATGAGCCCTGGCATGGGGTGGACTCGGGTATCAGATCGATTCAAAGACCACTTTTCACATTCATCTCCGCCAAACTTGGTCGGCAACTCGCAACGATATCCGTCGCACTTTGTCCTGGTGTCATCCGCATCACCCCATCGCAGCGTTCTTGACCTCAAACATCTGAAGTCCCGTTTTTCTACGCTCGGGGAGCTTTGGCTAGAGCTACCCCGGGTCTGAACACGGGCGCTAGGCGCAGAAGCAAGATCCGCTGTGTCGGCTACTCACTGATCAGCTCCGACCTGGCCCACCTCTTATTCCTAGCCAATATCACCTGGACCTAATCTTTGACCAGGCCTGCATGCAGGAGGCAAAAAGCAAAAGGCTAGTTGCCCCCAGGGCCGATCCTAAGGCCTCTGTTCTGAGAACACACGATCAACCCTCTCTTGACAGGAGAACCCACGCAGCGCGGTATTCCACTGGATAAGACGGTGAGTCTACTCCTCACAGACGAATCTGGCACTGTCTTTTAAGTGCCTGTCCTCGCTTGTAGCTTTTTCACCTGTCTACCAATTGAACTAGCCATCCGCAACACTTGCGCCTGTACTCGCCACAGCATCAAACCCCTCGAGCCTCCGCACTTCCCCAGCAAGTGTCCCTCCGATCCGAACCAGCTTTGCCACACATGTCCTGTCGAGCCTTACTCTCGCATTGCCATCGTCTTGTGGAACCATTCATGTGACCCAGCCCACGGCGCGTCCTCATTCGCCTTATGCTGGCCACAGTCGTATTGGCCAAGTTATGCCCTATGCCCATCCATTTCCATTGCCACGATATAGCCGATGATACCTCACGGGCAGCAATATGGCGACAGCTTTCTCGGATCCTCATTGTCACCGTCTCTCCGCCGACCTCCAGCTCCAATAAGCTTGGATTACTGGGTTCGCATCTCCTATCTGTCTCTCGAATGGCCATAAGTGCAGTGTAGCACGGTGTGACTGTACATTGTCCAGTGGGTACCGAGGGAAGCTTGGGAACAACAAGGGTAGGTCATCATATACATTTTCGGCCGAAGGGATATCATGAACGCTGGCGTGTGAGACCCTAGAGTCATCAGAGAATTAGGAGGTATTTTTCCGCACATGAAATCATACCTCAGTATATAAATTGCATCTAACCACTCTTCTAGATGCCATTCACAGCGACAACTACAACAGATGTCCCAATGTCGGCTATTGCCTAGTTCGCCATCACTCATTAACCGATTCTGTAGGTGGGTGTTGTCAATTCGAGTATATGGGTGGCAGACTACTTACTTTGAACACACGCTGTCTATTTTGAGGGATCTGTGGGGCGTATACTGCTGAGCTCCTATATAAGGAGCATCGACGATATTCTCATTACATCACGTTCGGATTCAGGCAAAGGTACACGACTATCTTTCAACATCATTAGCTCAGGCACGACGAACTATCCCATGGCTATCCCACTATATACGAGAACTAAGCCCCTTATTCAAACAGCCCTGTCTGCATTCTGCGACTCTTCTTTATCAACTCTGGCCTGTGCAAAAACACTGTGGTATTCAGCCACAAGACTCAAGGTCTTCGTGAGGAGCCATCTCCATCTTCGTACACCTTTGCAGCCTAAATCGACTCCGGCGGTTGCGTAACGTGCGTCAGCTGGTCCCTACATTACGGTATTAGCAAACGTACCACGCTATATCCAAGATATTCTTGACTGGTTGTGACATACCCATTCAACTTCTTGATCAACGCCCCCAGTCCCTCATGCGAATAATCCTTTTCATTCCACATATCCTTATGGTAGACGACCTTTTCTTCTCCATCTCCCTGTCCCTCCAGTCTCAACGATATAAGGCTGTCGGCGGTCTTACTAGCATGTATCCCGGTAAAGGTATACTTCTGCCGTTGCTTCCAGACTAGCTCGTCGTCTGTGCTCGAGACGACTTCTGTCGCCAAGGTTTGTGACTTCGCGAACAGTTTCGGAATGCCATACCATTGGCCTGCTACTTTGTACCTAACCAATCGAAGCATTCAATTTACGTGCCGTGGGGTAAGGAAGATATAAGGAGAGGTACCTCGTATCACAATAGCTAAACGGATCATCATAGACGGCCTTCTCGGCGTAAACGCGCATGTCCTCTTCTGACGCACTTCCTTGGTATAGGTTCAAGATATGCTTCTGGATTTGTGCTCGGGCTGAGGTGATTGAGATGGATTTGTCCGGGTGCGGGGCGTAGTCGACAGAGTTGGAGACATTGCGGGGAGGCGAGGGGTGCGGCTCGACTTCGCGTTGCGCTGGATGCGGTTGCGTTGTGGACGGCATTATTCTTTGTCGATGGTGATCATATAGTATCAGACTCTGTCTGGGAAACTCACGATCAGCGGGATTAGAGGGTGGTTTTGATGTTTTCCTTCAGGGATCTGACATCATCATTACAAGATCAGATCTCCATGCATTCTCTGTTTACTCCGTACTCTAATCTGTCGTTACTTGACCGTCTCTCGCTCAATCAGACCTTCCTAGTTGCATTCACCCCCAGCACTTCTACCCCCTCCACCGCGCCCTCCACGACGACCCCATCCATGTACCTCGCATTATCAAACTCATCGAAATACTCCTTGGGCTCCTGCCAGCCCATACCGTTTTCAATTTGCGCTCCCCGCCCATTCCACAGCCATATGAACGCATAATAGAATCCCATCCCAATAAGCACTCCAACCGGATACGCCACGTAATAAAACCTCTGTACGCCGATACTCGCTTTCACCCCCATCTGATTGAGAAATCCATAGAAGTTCGGCACAATCGCGATCAGGTAAGCGACGAACGCTCTGATTCCAAACCCGTGGAAATAGTGGTATTCGCCTAATGGATGGGCTGTGTATAGATCAGGGATATTGAGTTTTCCTCGCCGGATAATGTAGTAGTCGCAGATCAGAATTCCGGTGATCCCAGACAGGAAGATTTGGTACGATGAGAGGAAGTTGATAAATACTGAAGCGGACGAGAGCAGGTACCAGGGGTTTATCGCGTAGGAGAGAACTGCGCAGATGAAGAAGCCGCGTTTGACGGTAATGTATTTGGGGAGGAGGGCGGCGATGTCGTTACCGGCTCTGGAATCAGCGTTAGTATCTGTGAACCACTTTTGACACAGGAGGAAGCGCACGGGATCGAGTTCTCAAAAATCGCCGAGAAAATCGTCGAGTAAGCCAGCGCCGCCGAGATCAGAGCGCACCCTGCGCGATTGCCCGCTGTATACCGGTCGCCGGCCATAAGCATGTCGAGAAAGTCAATCGGGTTCCAGACCAACTCCCCCACGACACCGACACTCGCACTTGCAATGACGTTCCCGAAGACCGCGACAATTAGCCCGGACACGGGAAAACTAAGCACCTGGCCCCAGATCACATCGTTGGGGCGGCGCGCGTATCGCTGCATGTCTGCGGCGTTGGAGATGAATGTTGCGCAGCTGGCGAGACCGACGAACAGAAAGCGTGTGATCATCCACGATTTATCACTCCCGTGAATCGTGGACCCGGCGGAGAGAATGCGCCGTGAGGCTGTAGGGCCAGCGAGAGTGACTGTCCAAGCTGTCATGGCGATGACGGCGGCATAGTAGACAAAGACTTTGATGTAGACGAGCGATTTCATTTTAGGGACAGGCACGACGAGAAAGGCGCAGTTTAGAAGCCTGGCTGTTTGTTAGTTCGTAATAAAGTGCGATTTAGTTTTGAGACAGACCAGTAGATCAGAAAGCAGATCATTCCTGCTGAGCTGAGAGCTGACTTGGGGCCCATTTTGTCGGGAATATTCTCAATAGATGGGAAAATCGCATGGAGAAAGACACTGTTCCATTAGCACACACCCCAAACAAGACATAAGAAAGACGTACTAGATACATTGCGCCCCTTGCACGGCAGTGACCCCATTCCAAACAACACTCATCGCAGCGCGATTAAAGGTCGGCCACAGGGCTCCCCAAGGGCCCCAACTCGCACGGCAAAGGACCGGGAATGGAATCCGATAGAGTGCGCCCGCACGGCCGTTCAACGCCATCAGACATCCGGCCAGGAAATACCCCGCGACCGAACAGCCGACGGCTTCCCACATACTCAGTCCCACCGTCAGCCCTGTTGATGCGGCATACAGATTACTGACATTGGCGACAGCAGAGAACCAGAACGTCATGTAGGTTAGTTGGGTCCATCTTCGGTCTTTCAGGCGTGTTGGGCGGATGGAGTCGTTGTCGATTGGGGAGACGGGCCGGAGGTGGCCATCTGCGTCGACGGATTTGACAATGATTTTGTCGTGCAGTCGTGATAGAGAGGAACTCATGGTGGCAGTCAATCTTGGTGTATAGTTAGTGGTCCGGTGGAGTGTTGGACTCCAGATTATGAAGGAGCCGGTTATCTCCAGATTTGGAGTACTCCAGATATTGCGATATCTCCCCCTGGAAGATCAAGAAAAAGCAACCATTCACAGTGACGCGATAGAGTGTGACAAGCCGCCTATCTTAATCCTATCACTCTCGGCCGTCACCGACTTGATATGCGCTTTCCACCTCCAACTGCTATCCTACCAACCGCGGAGCTTGCCGTGCTTTTTCTTGTCAAGGAATTATATAAACCTACCGCAATATTCCCTACTTGTGCAATCCCAGACGCAATGGCGCAATACACCCAGCTCGAGCTGCGCACCCCCAATGGGCCGGTCTACCGACGCGTCTCGACTGCCCCGCCCCGCATTCCGACTGAAGATGAGATCCCCATCATCGACCTGACTCCGATTGATGGGTCACTCCAGGACAGAAAACAGATAGCTTCCAAGATTCGAGCAGCCGCAGAGAACACGGGCTTTTTCTACATCAAAAACCATGGGATCCCCGAAGAGCTCATCCAGCGCGCCCTCCGAACGGCACAAGACTTCTTTAACCAACCCCTCGACGAGAAAGAAAAGGTGTCGCATACCAAGTCCAAATTCAACGATGGCTATCACGGTGTTGGCACAACCCAGATCAACAATAAAGAATCAAAGGGTCTCTCTATCCGGAGCTTCAGCAGTGGAAATAATACATACTGACATCACGTAGACCAAAAAGAAACCTTCTCCGTCCGCTACAACGCTCTCAACGACCCAACAACCACGAACCCCGCGTCTCTAACCGATTCCGAAACGAGCATTGCACAGGAATTCCTCTGGACCGGTACATCGCACCTCCCTACCTTCAAATCCACAACTCTCGAATTCTACCGCGCCCGCCTAACCCTCGCCCGCAAGATCATCCGCCTCTTCGCCCTGGCCCTGAATCTCGACGAGTCCTACTTCGACTCCATAACCACCCACCCCGGCGCCGACGGGCTCTACGTGCACTACCCCGGAACCCCGAACCCCACCGACCCAGACACCGAGATCGACGTCGGGATCGGCTCACACACGGATATACAATGCATCACACTCCTTTGGCAGGATAACTCGGGGGGCCTTCAGGTCCTGTCTGCGGATGACGAGTGGCTTGACGCGCGCCCAATCGAGGGAACAATAGTTGTCAACATCGGAGATTTCATGCAGCGGTTGAGTAACAATAGGTTTCGGAGCACCGTGCATCGCGTCTACAATCGACAGCCGACGTCACGCTACTCCATGCCATTCTTCCTGGGTTTCAATCCGGAGGCTGTGGTGAGGGTTGTGGAGAGTTGTGTCGACGAGGAGCATCCAGCGCTGTTCGAGCCGCTTAGTTGTGGGGAGGTGAGTGTTCTTCCTACCCCAAGTTGGTAAGACTGGATTGTTTTGCTAATGCTTGGGCGCTGTAGTGGCATCGCGCGAGACTTAATCTTGCTAGAACGACGATTGAGGCAACGTAGGGTGGGGTGCGGTTGTTTCATGCTGTTGCAAGACTCGAGTCGTCGATCAGCACTAAGAACTAACAGTGTAAGCATACGAGGTCTGGTTGTAATGTCTCATTACTGGCACATTTGTAGTAGGCTACCCAGCACAGCATGGTAAGCGCAAGTAGGGAGAAATGCATCGATATTTCACGCCGTGCAGAGACTGGATTAGGCCGCTAGTTCGTTGCTCTGACAGCACTTAGTATACCTCCAATACTATCATGCCTGCGAGTAGCGAGGCTCCCTTGCCTCCCCTTGCGGAACTGTGCACGTCGTGTAAAGAGCTTATGCAATAGCTGGCACACCTGCCAGCACAGTATGTTTTTGTTGCTCGAATACCTCATCAAGTGGTAAGCAACGAAATCCTGGTGACTTTGTTAATGTCTCAGGTCGTGTAGATATGTTGCTTCGGCCGGTTCTTGGGCAGAGATATATATTTCCGCCTAATCTGATAAGTATATACCTACTGCGAATGCTTTTCATTTGTGGCCCAGTAGCCAAAGATGATAAGCTCCCCTTGCACTACGCAGACGCAGAATTTACTGTCTGCAAAGCACTTGACGTCTCCAGTTGACGTTGCTTGAACTCCAAAAGAGTTCCAAGTTGCTGTGATCACTGATCGGGCACTTGAGCGGCTAATTATGAAACCCCCACAATCTATCGGGATTCACACGGTGCTATTGGTGCAGGGAGTTCCACCGTGCACGGAACATCAATAGAGATTGACAGTCGATTGGCCAGATTTAGCCGTAGCGGCTTTGAACCGGGTAAAAAGGAGTTGGACGAGGGGACAAATGGCCCTTGGGGGTTACACTCTGAACCTGCGATACTTATGCATCGGCTTTCTTAAGAGGACTCCCGTCCGTGGTAGTGATGACTGTCTCTATAGACGACCGAGTATCTGCTTTGCCATGGCCAAAACGCGACCACCACTTAGCCAGGTCCTCCCACCCCTAATTCTGGGAGGTGCCGGCTTCAGCTACCAGATCACTCCCAACCCAAATCCCACGCGGACACGGGAGGTCTTGACCAGGGCGTTCGAGCACGGGTTCCGGGCCATCGACACATCGGCATACTATGAACCGTCAGAGGAACTGCTTGGTGCGGCACTCTCACATCCAGAATTCGCCTCAAACTATCGACGAGAAGATTATGTTCTGATGACCAAGGTTGGCCGGGTAAATGCCACAAAGTCCGATTATTCACCGGACTGGATTCGATACTCTGTCGCTCGATCGCTGCAGCGACTAAAGACGAGCTACCTGGACGTCGTCTTCTGCCACGACATTGAGCTGGTCCCGGAGGACAGTGTGCTGCAGGCTATCGGGGTCCTCTTGGAGTTTGTTGCGGCAGGGACAGTGCGCTATATTGGTATATCAGGGTACCCTATACACGTTCTCGCCAGGGTCGCTCGCCGAACGCCGGAAATATATGGGCGACCGCTAGATGTGATTCAGAATTGGGCACAGTTGACGTTGCAGAATGATAAATTGGCGACAGAAGGGCTACAAGCGTTCAAGGAAGCCGGGGTAAGATGTGTGTGCAGCTCTAGCCCCTTAGCAAGTGGGTTGCTGCGAGATGAGGGAGTTCCGATCGGGACTTTGGGAGACTGGCATCCGGCACCACAAGGACTGCGTAAAGCCGCCCATGCTGCAGCAGTCTATGTCGCATCCCAAGGAGGGTCGTTAGCACCACTTGCGCTACAATATGCACTTCGGCGCGCACAGGACTTATCGACACCCGCCTTTCGCGTCGGTACGATAGTTGGATGTACAAGGGTCGCCGAGGTGGAGGACAATGCCACAACGGCGCTTGGAGTACTCCATAAAGACAATGGAGTATGGAAATGGGGCGAGGAGCAGGAGCATACGGGCGTTGACAGCGGAAAGCTCCTGTTGGAGCGGCGGTTGTTCGGTGAGGTGCAGCAGATCCTAGGCGAGTGGCGAAATTATAGTTTCGGAGATGATCGAGAGGTGCAGGCGGAGGAGGCTGTCGTTCAGACCAAGCTGTAAATCAATTATCATTCAATCCGTGATGAATCCAGTAAGGTTGCAGTAGATTAACCGGCCGTGGGGTTAGTTCCCCCCTAAGAATGCTGAGCTCCCCGCATCCCCAGTTTTAAGCTGGCTGAATTCCACTTGCCTTGACCGATGGAAGCATTGACCATGGATTGCAGTCCGACCATCCTCGATAACGACAGTCGGTTGCGGGTGCTACGCGCCTGCGATCACTGCTCTCAATCCAAGCAGCGATGCGACGGCGAGAGGCCATGGTGAGTGTCGAAGCAGCAACCCCCAGTGTCGCGTCAGGCTAACAGAGCGCTCTGCTCAGCCAGCGATGCACCGGTAGGTGGCGTGACCCCGCTCAGATCGCAGACAAGACTTTTGAAGCGACTAACCAGGAAGCCCCCAGCGCGAAACATCTCTTGTCAGTATGAGAAGCTGGTGAGGAAGCGCGGTCGTCGTCGTCGAGCAAAACTCGCCTCGATCAGTCACCGAACCCTTGCCCCTGGCCCGCCGAGTCTCAACGACCTGATCAATCCAGAGCTAGGTCCTTCGCCAAAGGACAGAGACAGAGACAACAGAGACGACATACAGAACATGCAACGGAGGAATACAAATCCGCTGAGCACGCCCTCGTACACCGATGACTCGACAAGACTGACAGCCGACTCGAGAGGCACCGGAGCAAGCAACGAGCACGACGGGAGGAACGACCCTTTCGTCTTGGATGCCGCTGCTGGCTTGACTGACCCTGTCATGGCCCAGCGAGATGCACCGCCTGTTCAGCTACAAAATCCATTCCTTTTCCAAGACATCTTCTTCGGAGTTCCTGGTCGGCCACAGAGCCAGGCTGCATTCACCCCCGGTCGCGTCGAGAACTGGCTCGATAAAACAGCATCAATGACCCCTGCTGGCTCGCGCGGTCTATACTCGACTGTCTCGCACAGATCTTTACATGGAAACCCTCAACAAAATCCAGTCCAAGGCCAGAAATCCTATCCTTGCCTGGAGCCCCTGCTACCATACTTACAAGGCATACTTGCACCGAGCGATGCTGCAGAAATGCTCGAGATCTACTTCAACGAGCAAAGGAATCCTATCTTCAAAGCAACTTCGCCATACACACTCACCCATATCATACACCCATCATCCGTGCTGCATCCCACTGCACCCCGACCGACGTCATCCGTTCTCCTCCTGGTCATGCTGCTATGCATTGCGCAGACGGCCGACATCAAGATTTTCGACCCGCCGGGCGCACGGCAGCGGATTGTGCTTGACCTTTATCGTTTAGCACTCGACCTCCTGGAACCGGTGGACTGGGACAACTATTTCCGAACGTCGGGTATGTTCTTGCGAAACAGTGAGCCTGGGCTGTACTAACTCTTCAAGATGGCTGGCAGTTCCACCCTCGCGGAGGTTTCGCTGATAAAGACGGACGGTCGTCGGTCTCTCACGCTGCCGAAAGTGGCCTCATTCCCGATTTTCTGGGGTCGACCGACGTGATCTTGGCCGTGGTGATCCTGACCCTCGTGATATCCGGTGGTCATTTCAAGGCCGACTGTCAGAAGTGGCTCTCCAAGGCCATTCGACTGGCTCGAGCCAGTGGGTTGAGCATGGAAGACCAGGCGCTGCAAGGGGGTATCTCCAACCAGCTCTACCTAGGACAGACGTCTCCCCGCGAATGGTTGATCGTGAAGGAGGAACGGCGACGACTTTTCTGGCTGATCTACTGCCTCGATCGCCACCTTGCACTGTCATTCAATGCAGCAGTCAACTTCCCTGAGGGCACATTCTGCGTCGCAGCACCACTACCAGAAGAGATCTGGCAGAACCTCGAAACGATAAATCTCAACTCAATTCCTGCACCGCAGATAGGGCCTCCGACACGGATCACGGGATACGGCTTTTTCGAGTACTTCCTCCCACTTGCGACCGTGCTGGGCCATATCACCGACTTCCACCATATCCAAAACCACCCCCTTCTCGGCGACACCATCAACCACGCTGCCATACATCGAATCGAGACTCTCCTGTCTCAGCATGAGCAGGACCTAGCGGATCTGAAAGAACAGCTCGATAATCCTCTTCCCACCCAGCATGTTGACCTCTTCAACCCCACGCTCACCTACGCTCACAGCCCCCCAGCATCAATTGACACCAAGAAGCCACTCGTGATCGCGTATAGCACACACATGATCCATGTCTTTTATATTCTCCTACACGGAAAATGGGATCCTATATCCATGATTGAGGACAAGGACGATTGGATCACCTCGGACAGCTTCCAAGCTTGCGCGTCGCACGCCCTCAGCGCAACAGCGGCGGTGAACCAAATCCTCTCGCTTGACCCTGAACTGACTTTCATGCCATATCTGTTCGGTATATATCTCCTCCAGGGTAGTTTTATACTTCTGCTGTTTGTCGATCGGATGCCGGAACTCGGATTCAACAAGTCGGTGGAGGAAGTCTGCGAAACCATCATCCGCGCACATGAAGTCAGCGTGGTCACCTTAGATACCACCTTCCAGGTATGTTGAGACTCCCCATGTTAGTCTCATAATTGACGTTGGTAGAAAAACATCCGCAAAGTCTTCCGATCGATGCTGCATGACGCGCAACGCGCCGACCCCCATTTCCGCGAGACTCACAAGGCGCGACGGAGAGAGATCCTGTCGCTGTACCGGTGGACGCGTAACTCGCACGGGCTTGCGTATTGATGAGGGCGAACACGATTAATTTCGCAGCATGGCAGAGTGAGTCAAGCTCAAGCCTTGAGCCATGACCTGAAGTCCGCCCCAGCTGGAGCTGGACTCCTGACTCCTGCAGGTGCGCGGTCCGGTATGCCCCCTTGGGGATAGCGCTTTACTATTAAACCCGTATGATTGGCTTGAGGGAGGGCTTGTGGGCCTTTGGGCTTCATGTTTTGTTTTGCACGTTTGCACCAACAAGCTGTGCTCACACTCGCTGCAGCATAACCCCCAACAGAGCAACGGGTCGGGTCGTCTAGCGTCATCACTTCTTGATATCATTCGTTCTACTGGGGTAGGGTGGAGAGCCATTGCAAACATGACCATTGGGACATATCCGGTAGAGCGTCCCGTCTCGCCAACCGCCGAAAGGTATATATATGTTGCTTGTCCAGCATGATGGCACTACACAAGGAAGTCCCCGAATATTCCCTAGCAGCCTCAACTATACAACGTTGATAGTCATCATGTCTTCACTATTTGTTCCAACATCCCCGGACACGACACTGCGCGTTCGCATAACGCGTCCGTCTACACCTACCAACAAGCCCCTGCTGTTATTCATCCACTACTGGGGTGGCACCTCTTCGACCTGGTACAGAGTCGTGTCTGGCGATGCGCCCTCTTCAATACCATCCCGGTACCCAACTGCAGCTGTCGATCTTCGCGGCTGGGGAAAGTCCACTGGCCCTACCGAAGACACTGGGAATCCTTTCTCGTCTACCTTAATGGCACGCGACATGGTGAGACTGGTCACATATCTCCAAGTTGAAGCCGAGTATACCGATATCTTGGAAAACGGTTTTGTTCTTATTGGCCATTCAATGGGCGCTAAGGTCGCTATGGCTACTTTATCTGCTCTGACCGACCAGCTGCTCAACAAACTCCAGGGTCTAGTGCTTATCGCGCCTGCACCCCCTACTGCACTCATCCTGCCCCCCGAAATGAAAGAGCAACAAGCTGTCGCCTACTCATCTGAAGAGTCTGTTCGATGGACTGTGACGAATGTTCTTGCACAGTGCGATCTCTTAAGTGCTGGAGACCTGGACATGATCGTCTCCGATAGCTTGGGCGGCAGTGACTTGGCGAAGCGCGCATGGCCCAACTATGGAATGGCAGAAGATATTACTGATGACGTGAAGAGGGTATTGGCTGGCCTCGGAAGTTCGCTTCAGGTCCGTGTGCTTGCTGGGGAGCTGGACATTGTTGAACCAGAGCATCGTGTCCAGGAGGAGGTATGTCGCTTTTTAAAGAACATTGGAGTTGAGGTTTCTCTTCGCACTGTGCCCGGCGTGAGGCATTTGATCCCTTTGGAATGTCCAGAGGCAATTGTTGAGGAGATATCTTATTTTTAGATCGTTCTTTGGAGGTTACGACGTCCTTGATGGAACCCGTAGTTTAATGGACCGCACGTCTCTCAAGTAGTTTCGTCTATTGATTCATGAATCCAGGGATTATAAACTTGTTACTGTCTCGTATAATCTAGAGCCAAGCCCCTGACCCGTCGACAATAAACACAAGCTGGACATGTTGTTTGCCCATTTGATATAACGTCGAGTGCATCGCTGTCCCTTCACGGGAGGTATAGGGAGCCGTACTTAGGAAGCACCATTAGGCACCAACAGCGGCATGGAATCTTCCCAAATCGAATCCGTCAGCACCCTTTTGTTTCCTCCATCGGCATCCATAATCATGATCTGCCCGTACGGCTGGAATGTGTCGTCGTAGAGCGCACATTCGTACTGAAACCCAAACATTCCCGTAGAATACATGATCCTCCCATCGTAGCTCCAAACCGCATGGGCATCATTGCCACCACTACTCGTCAAGATACGCAGATCCGTGCCGTCAGGCTTGATCGTACATACATCATAGTTGTACAGCCCGGTCTTTCGCGTAAAGACAATGCGCTCACCGTCTGGGGAGAAAAAGGGAAGGTTATCCCATTCCGTCGTCAGGACCGTGATAGTCCGTGTTTCCAGATCAAGGACCCGAAGACCAAGTTGCGACCTATCGCCATTCGTGGAGTTTGCTCCCCAAACGCGAAAGACTATCTTCTTCCCGTCATGCGAGTAGCTCGGGAAGCCAGAGTTGATGATCGAAGTATTCACGATACTCGTGTTGCTTTGCGTGAGAACCTCGTAGTATGATCCATCCGCCTTAGCACGGACGAGCCATCCTCCTGTATCAGCACGAGATTGAAACCATGCGCCTTCGCCAAAGACGAGCCATTCGCCGTCTGGGGACCAAGACGGTTGAAATGCGCCCGCGAGGCCTTGAGCGACTAGTTCGGGGGAAACAAGTGTGCTGTTCGAGTTGTCGTAAGCAACCTCCTCGTTAGAGCCATCAGGGTTCAATGTCACAATGGAGGAGTTCCCCAGCTGCTTTTCCGTCATTGCCAGACGATTCTGGTCTGAGAGCTGCGGGAAGACGTCTGTGAATTGGAACTCCCAATCGTCGTCCCAAGAGTAGAGCTTCTTGTTCATCGGACGGATATCCCAGCTTGTTTTCTCGTATACAACCAGACTGCCATCGGGCGACCACGAAGGGGATCGAATAGTACGGTTAAGGTACACTCCCTCGGTGGTGTAGATTCCCTCCTTCTCAGTACCCTTCAGGTGATATCCCACCTTACCACCAGGAAGAAAGTGAGGGAAGGTCTTAACACCATTTCCTTCAACCTCGACCCGTCTGTCATCGCCAGTCTCGAAATCAACAGAGACAATAACCGAGCTCGTCGAAGCCACACTCTCCGGTCGGTGCGCACCCCATGTCCCTTCTCTTGTCATCTCATAGTAGACGATTCGCTTCCCGTCATCGGACCATTTGGGGGATCCAAGCGAATACCCCGGTTTCGACACCACAGTTCTAAACCCAGACCCATCGGACCGGACGGCATAGATAGATAGTTCCTGCGTATGCTCCCAGCCAGACAGACCCTGGAATGTTTCCTCGCCGTGTCCCGCCCAATCTGTATTCCGATCCGAAGAGAAGGCAAGGAATTCGCCGTTCGGCGACCAGGAGGGCCGGAAGTACCCGTTCATCAAGCTCTCATCAACGTTTGCTTGAACCTCAGGTGTATCGGTGACATTCCATCTTTTTCCACTATCGATATCGAGGACCCAGATATTAGCCCGGTATCCGTTCTCCGTGCTCACGTACGCAGCTAGCTTGCCACTTGGTGAGAGGATAGCCGAGTCTTCCATCGATGAGGTTGCAAGAAGTTCTTCAAGACCCGTCCCGTTGGTTCGGACACGGTAGATATCAGAGTTGCCATCGCCGTTTCGTTCACCGGTAAATGTGATCCAATGACCGTCGGGAGAGAAGGAGGCGTGGTATTCGAAAACGGGGCTTGGGAGGAGGGGTCGTTCCCCGGTGCCGTCTGCGTTGGAGATATACAGCTGCGATGAGGAGGGGCCGATGCGATTCATCAGGAAAACCCCCTTCTTACTGCCATTTGGAGTAGTTGTAGCGACAGGGGACGCGTGAGGGGTGTGTGGGTTGGTCGTATTGGCGGATAGATGGTTTGCATACGGACAGGCTGATAGACACGGATCGACTAGGGCTAGAACGCCGAAGAAAGGTAACATATAGAACCTCTGAAGATACATCTTGACGCTGACGCCCTTGTGAAGATCAAAATCAGATAAGATGTTGGACTTGTCCCCTGGTGGCTTACAGAATTCTTCTTATACTTTGCTGATCTACACTGCCATTCCCATTTGAGGTATCTATGTCCGACTTCCTGCGTCTCGACGAGTCAACTCTCGACTCTCAACTTCAAGCAGTGGTTCTCGGGTTTAACGCTACATATTGATTGATAACGCTGGTGCAATGGGTGGAGAAAGCCACAATCCCCACAGCGGCGGCTCGCAGCGTTTCTCTGTCCTCAAAATAGTGCCGCTGTCAGCAGAGGACTCGCGAACGGTGAAGTGGATTGCCGCAGGGCCGACACAAAGCACCCCTAGGAAGTATACAACCAACATAGCTAGTATAACCTGATGATAGCTAGGTGTTTAAACGGCCCTCAACCCGATAATCATGAAAAGATTGAACGGGGTCTGTAACCTCCCAGCAAGTCCCCACAAATAAGATTGTGATCGACATCTCGCTAAGAAACCCCGAGTCTTGATCTTATCAAGCCCTGCTTTGGTGAGGAGGTCTTGTCGTTCTGCATCAATTAGGCAGTTGTTTGGCATCGGGCGCTTCAGTGGGCGTGCAACGAGCAAAGATAGATGTACCAAGCCTTCATGTTGGAGCCTTGTGAGCTTTCTTCAGGGTTAAGAGTTATTTTTGGAGTCGAGTTGACTCGTATGCTGGATGGCTTGCGTAAACCCTTTTTCCAGGCACCCGCCTCAGCAAATTCTGTCGCCTGCACGAAGAAAATATAAGTTCTCGGAATAATTATCTATGAAGTTTTCAGTATCACATTGGCTACAAAAGAAAGTCCTTACAACATCCAGAAAATGCCCGGACCCGACTACACAATCCGCCCCTTCCAGCCATCCGATCTCGCGCAAAGCACCGAGATTCTCTACAATGCAAAGCTAGGGCTCACCATCAATCGCCTCCTGTATAAAAACTGGCCGAATGCTGCTGCTCAACGACAAAACTATCGAAGCACCCTTGAAAACCTGGATCCAGCAACTATGGAATCACTCACAGTTGTCGATAATGACACCGGCGAAGTTGTCGGACACATCACCGTCACTAGGAAGAATCCCAGTGCACTCGAGGTCAAGAAGGATATCGATACAACTAGTGCGGGACCTCAGATACCCGACTACTTCGACCCAGAGGTCCTTGCCGCCGTCCAAGCCACAGCAGCTAAGTTAGACAAACAGTTCCACGATCTTGACCATCTGGGTGAGTACCCGGGAAGCTTGCTACTGTGATAAGCGACATAGACAACTAATTGACTTTTTTAGAACTGACGTATATTATCGTCAAGTCCGAACACCGGGGTCGAGAGATCGGGGCACGCCTGATGGAGCACGTATTCAACAAGTCGAGATCCTTGGGTGTACCGATTGCCCTGGTCAGCGAGCCACAGGTGCTGGATTTCTTCCTCAGACAAGGATTTCGAGAAAGAAAATATGTTGACATTGACCTTGCGCAATGGGCCCCTGCGAATTCGGGATTCGGAGATTTTAGGTTGACGGGGATGATATGGTATCCGGATACATGGTGATGAAGAATTCCTGATTCACACCATGGTAGTGATTAAGCAACGATATGGTACTTGATAGAAATAGTACAGAAGGCCGAGAAATAGATAAGTGATAAGAGACCAACTGAATTGTTGTACAGTGAATTAATTGCCTGGGAATGGCACATGCTGGAGGAATTGCATCAAGGAACAATGGATGACATTTGGATTGGAAGAAAACTGAAAACTCTGCTTTAATGTGAAGTCAAGCCCGAAACATGTAGAGATATAAGACAAAGTAGAAGGCAGGGATCATGGATTCATTGTCTGATGGCTCGCTTTTCATATAACAGAGACACAATCGCAAGAAGTGAGCTTCCTCCATCGCAAATCTACCTCCGATTCTCAAGCCATCTCCTGACATATGTTCGCACAAAGGCTCAACGTGATTAAGTCGACACCACGGTATTTGAAGGACAATGTCTTTCCAAAGGTTCAACCCAGACGACCTATACCTTAATGACTCCAACAGAGCCATGTTTGAGCATATGAAAGACCTTCACATGCTAGCAAGACTCATTGGTATTAAGCGTGATGCTCTAAGGTGCTCTCTGATGCGACTCCGGTATGCTTCTACATGGAACGTACAGCTAGACCAGAGCTGGAGCCTGACAGTATCGACGACATCGCGGAGGCTGTTGGGCGTGAACTCGACGCATCCAGGTCATTCGATTTGGATCTATTCCCAATTTATGTCGCAATGTCAGAAGCCCATCTAAGCAATGGGAATCAGTACGTCTCAGTTCTGGTTGATGCTCCCTGGGAAAATCTACACATGGAGAATCATGAAGATATGTGTCACAGACTTTGCTCTGCAGTCCCAGGAGAGTGGACATTCCTTGTACAGCCAGACGTGCATCCGGTCCTCCCGAGGCTGCAGTGGTTTTACGCTCATACCATCGATATGGATTGCAAACTCTGGGGTGATTCTAACTTTGTGGAGGAGGAAGATGACCTCCAGGCATATCGTCCAATAATCATGGACCAGGACGATGACCTGCAGGTCGATCTTTCTGGTTCCACTTTTGAGTCCCTCGCAATCTGACTGGTTGAGTAGCATTAGAGATCTTGAGGTTGTGGTGGAATAGATTACAGTGGTTTTGTGATTTGTCTTGAATTAAATATTTACTGCCGTTCTTGAGCTCGTCGATTCTCTTGCACTGTGAAGTCACTGTAAACAATCCAGTAGGATAAGAAGCCTAATAACCAATTGCTGATATTTGCAATTGGGAATTGAAAGTCCGCTATTACCGTATAGCAACATGTAGAGGTATGACATCCAAGTTTCATGATGATCAAACGAGTTGCTTGATACTTGACCGGCCAGATACCGCATGGTGGGTGTGAGAACTCACTACTTCAGAAAGCCAATGGTTGGACTGCCTTTCCCTGCAAGACCTTTCTTTCAATCTTCGAATGCAGCAGACGGATTTCTTTCATGGCCCCATGTGAAACTGGTATAAACTATTTATGGTGCCGGATGAAGTGGAGACAAAGCGTTTGTGGCGCTGGGTTTATGTTTGCCACGGTACAAATAAACGTGTTGCCTGCCCGCAGTACTGGTGTAGTTTCGGCATAACCTTGGGTATATTCTAACAGTTGCAGGATTCTGACATCGCAAGGCCAGGCTGTAGAGAAGATGGCGAATGATAGTAACATTGACTCTAAGCCTCTCCCAGGTCTTGACGACTACTTGCCCGATGATCTGAGAGCCCTCCTTCCAAGTTCCAATACTGCAGACGTCTGGTTCGCCATTGAGGACCTACTAGAGACGCTCGAAGCCGGCAATGTACCAGAACCATTGATGAGAACCTCAATCGACACCACGCCAGTGGTGTTTACATTTATCAGCCATGAGCGCTTCCCAGAACCGCCATCTATTGAGTCCTTCGGGGATGCAACAAGAGAAGCGATGAACGAATCGCTTACCGTTGGTGACTACCACTATCCGTACTTTGTGAAGTTTGCGTGGCCATCCGGAGAAGAATCGCCCACGGGCAGCAATAGGAACATTCAGATCGACATTCTTGTTGACCTTTTGGCTAGCGACTTCTGTAAGGCGACTTTCGACGCTATTTGCGAGAGGCTGCCACGACCTGTTCGTGGGGAATGGATATACGAGATGGATCCAGAAGTTCACCCTTGTCTCTGGAGGTTACAATGGCTAGAGGCCAATATTTTGGATGCCGAGGGGAATTGCACATTATGGAGCAACTATCCCTTGGTTGGAGTGGCTCATAGGTCATATGGGGATGGGGATGAGCGTCCGTCTCAAGCCCTAGTGTATCGGTGACCGATAGGTTTACTCGGCTTATTTCATTTCAGCCCTGATAGGTGGTTAGCTAAACTGTGTAGCAGAACGTGTTATTAGTTAAACAAAAAGTTGAATAGAACCATGCTGGCGTGGTGTATGCCATGTTTTCTAAGATGCCGTAGCAATCCCCAAACGCATACCTAGATGGAAGGGAGAACTGCGGCCACTACACTGAAGTTTAACATCTGCCATACCCCCGAATACTCTGACTTTATGCAGTCGCCTGTGTAGAGGGAAGGTTTACAGTATGTCCTTCGTCATGGTAACCATGCGCCAAAGGCCCACCGGGTTTTGCTCCTTTGACTATAGTTATTTGATTTAACAGTGCATCTCCATAAAGGCAGTGCTTTGTGTATCCTAGAAGATGCAGCAGATTGGCTATCAACAAAGCCGGTGTTTCGCTCATCCAAATACAAAGGCCCTTGTCCGGTATGGCTATAAATCCCACCACACCCTAAAACAGAATATTGACAACTAGATTGCTGTCATTCTTCAAAATGCCTAGAAAAAAAACTCGCCAGATTGAGAACGCTGATAGCAGCGCGGAGAACGAGATAATGCGACACGCCATCATAGGTTTGCATGACAAGCTGGTGGCCGCCAACATTCCAGAGCATGTTCTAAAATACACCGTCGGCACCACACCTGTGTGGTTCACCTTCTCAAGCAAGGAAGATGTCCCGCGCACCATCCGCGACGAGGCTATTGGTGTCGCAATTGCCAAGTCGCTCAAGAAATATCTCGTGGAAGGTGAGCTGATGCCAACATTCTATCTGCAAGTGGTTGAAGGGGTTGCAAACTCTATGGATGAGCCAAGGGAGCCCTGTTCCGTGCACATCGACCTTCTGATTGACCTGCCAACCAGATTGGTGAACCGCGATACTATCATCGACATGATGAGCCGCTTTCCGCACCCTGCGAGTGCACTGTCGGACGTCTACCAGCAACTGGGAGATACGCCTATGCTGAAGCGCATGCAGTGGTTTGAAGCTCTCACTGTTGATTTCGGTACGGGCGCCGTTTTGTGGAGTAACTATCGGTTCTTCGTTAACGGCAGAAGCTCGCATTGGTTTGTTTATAGTGACTGGACATCTGGCCGTGCTGGGTCAAATTCGAAGTCGCCAAGTTTGGCTTAACCTTTACTGTTTCCTATATGTTTTCGTAGTTCGATGCATTACCAGTCTGACATCACGCTATTTCCTATCAAGACTAAATTTACTTTCGCTAGTAATATGGCGGCATATCCTCGTCCTTGCTGGTAGAACCTTGGCAAGTAGAACTGTCTCCAAGATATACGAAGACATTTTCAATGCCTGTGGATAGATTAATTTGAAGCCGGTTATATGGATTGCCAAAATCTAGAAGTCATAGCCCTAAAGTCCATACCTATATAGCATAAATCTCTACAAGCAATGTATATAGGCTGCCCAATTATAAATCTACTTTCTCGATAGAATGACTTTCTCCCTGGTTGCATGGAGAATGCCCCTGCAGCCAAGGCAATTGTTTCAGATTCACGGTCCTTTGCATGGCTATTGATGACATTGTTTTTAAGCAACAAAGGAACAATGCCCCTGCGTCAAGTGCTCTCTTGGGGGTTTGGAGCCTTTGTGCATGTTTCTGTTTCCTTCATGTGGCTTGTTAGGCATGAATGTGCTTTGCATGTTGTGAGCAGCATAAATAGCGGTATGTCTGGTCTATTGATAGATTAATCCACCTTCGACGACAACCATAGTCTCGGAAAGCACAGTTCAACAACGCTCAACATGTCTACCGCAGTCACTGATGAAAACTTCTGCACCTGTGCTGAGTGCACTAGGGAGCACGACAGAATCAGGCGTCAGAACTTCGTTCCCGCCTGCTCGATCACGCGTCCGGAAGGGACATATCCTTTCGTCCTCATTATGGAGTCCATCGCTGAGACCCCATATTTCCAGTTCCTCAACGAGGACGAGTTTCGGGACCAAATCAGCGATGCCATTGAGAACCATATCTGGTTCGGCAGGCCCTACCCAATACGGTTTCACATCAAGTACGGTCGAAAGGTGCAGGCTATGGGATTCCGTCCGGTTGCCCCTGTCCAGATTTTGATAGATCTTCCTCTCGGTAATGAGCTGACTGATGATGAGATGGACAAGTTTCTTTCTGACCTTCCAGAGTTTGAGGGAAGGGAGTGGGCGTATGAGACTTGTCAGTACCGCGGTCATGGCGAGACGGTCTATCGGTTGAGGTGGTTTGCGGGCCTTATGTACAACTCGCCGGGTGACTTTTGGCTAGGCAAGTATACGGTTGGGGAGAATGAGGCTACACGGGAGTACCTGATTGAGAGGGAGGATATTTCGCCGCTTGGGGATCGGCTGATGCTGAGTATGGGAGGGCTGATCGATTGATGGGCCCCCTAACACTGGCCCAGATGTTTTTAGATTTCGTTGAATAGACATATGATTTTTGTTCCAGGCAGTTGTAGACATAAAGGGTTGCTAGCGTTATAGATCTAAATCTTGGATACCAAATCCTGTCATGAGTTGATCTAGGATATGAACTCGATATACGGGATCCACCATGGTTTCTTAATTGCTCAGTCTGTAACTGACCTGACAGCAGCTGTTTGCGAAACATCGCCTTGATTTGAGGTCTTGGTAATCTATAAAGTCACTCTGTGTTATACCATTCACGAAGCCGTAAACTCCCCCATCAGCTGGCTATGGCTTCTTTGGCTCTCAAGTGAAGAAATGGCAGGAGACTGTAAACATCTGGCGAAGCCTGCATGCAGTACAATATTGCGGCCAGCCTGTATGCCCGACCGAGTCTTAATTGGCGTCGGTAAGTCAGTCTTGGATGGGACGCTGTTCCAGACGTAATGCCAGTGACTAGTATATGGAGTCGATATCCTTCTCTTTCTTTCATGTCGTCAGCCAAAAAGACGATATGAATACTGTTGCAAAGACAATTGTTCCTCTCTAACTTTCTTTAGGAAGTAATTATCCTGAACCACCCCATTCTTTGTTCAAACTGGCTTTAACGTCTCATCAAACGAGACAACCACTACATTTCTGCCAGAAACTTTATATATAAAAAGCCATCCATTCCGACACGAGTATTCCAAGGATTTGGGAAGTCAGGTAGCCGTTCAAGCATAGATCCGAGCGAATCAGCTATCCAAGGCAAAAACAGACCACCTACATACCACGAATCTCAAGCTCATCATGCCTAAAAACATCCCCTACGCCGAGCACGCCAGTGAGGTGCGCAAAGTCCTAATCCTCAACGACATCCTGCAAGGCAAAACAAGCATTCCCGCCAACTCCATCGTCCGCACCAAAGGTACCAAGCCCCTGGCCTTCCAGACCAAGCGACTCGGAAACTGCAATGAGGTCGAGGTTGCTCAACTCCAACTATGCCACGGCCTCTATAACGAGTTGCGCTCTTCTATCTGGGAGAACAAAGCCGGCCGGATCGTCTTCCATGTGAAAATGGGCCGACGTGATGACCCTCAAGTGCAAGGGTGGACTCCCACGTATGTTCTTGCTGATGTGCCTGATGACCTGCATATCTCACCGGATCTGATGGTGAGTTTCCTCTCGCGTCTGCCGCAGTTTCCAGGTATTGCTTGGTCCCACAATAAGCAGGTCGGCGTTGCACATGACGCGTTCCGCCAGAAGTGGTTCATGGACAATGTCACCGACTGTCTCGACCCGATGATGTTCATGAAGTTCGATAGCGAGGTTTCCGAGGACACTTGGGTTTTCCAGAGGTGCATCAATGAGTAGAATCATCTGCTTGAGATTGGCATTTTTGTTCTGAATGCAAAAGGTGTGCCCAGGCAGGAGCCCGATTGCTTTTCTGTTGTTATGTAGCTGTATTTCGTCACTCATTCAACAATAAAATTGTATCTTTTGATTCCCATATAAATCCATCTTTATCTGATTCCATAGGCCTTGTCGGGCTTTACGTGGAAACGAGCACACGGCCCATATCTCTGTTGTATCTGGGGCACTGGTCATTGTTTTCACTTGTGTCAAATGCAGCGTAGGGGTTTCCAATTGTCTGACGGTAACAAAGAACATAGATATACGTAACCAAGCCTTTGTGGACTGTCAAACGCAATGCTGAATCTCCTACACCATGTCCTTTTGTGTTGCTGTATGAAAATCTGGACATGTTTGAGGGTGAGATATCGAGCGATGCAGGAGTTCCAAAAATGGAAAAGCCATTCACATGTATGATACAATCTTGTCAGACAGCGACATTTGTCTTTGCTTTTGTCCATCGGCAGTCTTCCATATCTTTGTTCAACCGGGTACATAAGTTGCCCAGCACTTCCTCAGATCTGGGTATATTACCAAGAGTTGTCTTAAAGTACAATAGCGACTTATTGCTTGAATACTTATAGGTACGTCCAAAGCAGCCATATGCCTGCTACGGACGAGCGATCTATACTCGAGAGATTCCTTGCTGACCTCCCGCTAGACCCTTCCAACTACGAGAGTCACGACCCAACTGAAGGACAAATCTTCCCCCACGGTCACCTCACAGCTACAGGTAGCTGTATCTTCCGTTACAACTCGGCAAACTTCCCTTTGCCTCCATCTACTGCAACATCTCCCATCACCTCGCGCGCAGGATCGGTCTGCGGTATCTTTGACTCGTCTATCGTTTCCCTTCCACTCTCTCTACCGTCATCCAGGGCACGGTCACGAAGCCCATCGCCAGCCAAGTCCAATAAGCAATCAGAAACACCGAAGCCCGAGGGGATACTAGCGGAATTAAAAAAACATCACTCAGAGCATAAACACGGAGCTCCTAAGCTAGCCGCTGAAGACCCCGTGTTAGAGGAGAGTGACCCCGAGAAGGAAAGTGGTGACAATACAGGAGAAGGAAATCCCAGTGTTATCGAATCTTCTGACACGATGGGAAACAGGAAGGGCGGAAAAGGCAAGTCTCCCAAAGGCTCACCAAAGCCTAAGCCCAATAAACTACCGCTGGCACCCCCCGAAGCACCCGTTGGTGCAGAATCCGCCACATCCCCTGTCAAGGGTGATCGTGTCGAGCCACTTGTTATCAGAGCGCCTTCAGCCCGTTCATCTAGAGCGCCATCCGTGGTCGGTCTGGTGGGTAAAGAGCAGCCGATACCTGCCGATGTAAGGTCATCCTCATCAAGGCGAACCTCCCGCGCACCATCGATGACCGGCCTGGTGGGCCAGACGCAGCCAGTAGCTGTGGATGCACAGAGTTCTGGATCTAGGCGGTCTTCCCAGGTACCATCCACAGATGGGTCTTGGGGCGAGCCACAGCGACAGGAACTATTATCTAGGCTTGAACAGCTCCAGATATCGGAATCCGCTACCCCGTCGCGGGCACCCTCTGTAAGGTCCATAGCACCACCAGACGCCCCGCACGCGTTTAGCTACACTGACAGAGCACCATCAGTATTGGACTCCCGACGCAACTCGCTCTCAGACCGGGACAATGATCAAAGCCAACAAGACGGCGGGGGCAGTGGAGCCGCAACACCAGTTATGATGCCCAGACGTGGCTCAGATGTTGCTATCGACCCGCATACCAGCATCAGTCCGGGAGACGAGAGCGGTCCGCCATTTACAGCGCCCAATTGGGGTACGGACTCCCAGGCCGGGGGTAATGCGAATGGGAACGAACCCTATGGGCCTGTACAGGTGGAGACTCCAATCCTTGTCTCCAGGAGAGGCTCGGCTATACCAGACCAGCCCTCTCAGAGAGCCCCGTCACGCACAGGCACAGCAACACCAGCGAATGTCTCACGGCGTGGACCTAATGCTACTGTGAAATCGCAGACGAATCCGCAAATGTACCAGGCCTGTACAGCAACAGAGGTAGGTCCCACAGCTCCATCGTCAAAGACTCAATCTGCTAGCTCATTTCAGCAGCCGGAGCGGGCACCCTCCCGCACTGGGACAACGACACCCATAGCCATGTCGAGGCGGGGATCTAATGCCACTGCAAAGTCCCGTGCCGATGACCGATCTTCCGGTGTTGAGCCTCAACCTCCAGTCTCGGGGTCAAGAAGAGAATCGTTCGCCGGGGGGCGGCAAGTCGAAAGGGAGCCGTCGCTGCATGGAGACTCAATCCAAGAAGAGATGCCACGGCGGGGATCGAATGCTACTATAA
Organism: Aspergillus karnatakaensis; assembly: GCF_047715665.1. Classification (NCBI taxonomy): domain Eukaryota; kingdom Fungi; phylum Ascomycota; class Eurotiomycetes; order Eurotiales; family Aspergillaceae; genus Aspergillus; species Aspergillus karnatakaensis. Next base: position 97,498 of record NW_027395720.1, on the reverse strand, counting down.
ACTCGCGGATGTCACAGCCACATGCACCTCAGGGGTCAGGGACTCCCATAGTGTCAAGGAGAGGATCCAATGCTACTGTACAATCCCAGAGCCAACGGCCAGATGCACCGCAGGAGACGCGGACTCCAAGCATGTCAAGGAGAGGTTCTCAGAGTTCGCAACAGCCTTACAGCAGGGAACCTTCGCATCATGGGGGCGACACACCTAGGGCCATGTCACGTCAAATTTCTGATGTTTCAGTCCAGCAAGCCCCAAGCCTCAACACTTCGTATCAAAAATCCGAGATTCCAGGTGGGTCGGCAACCTCCTTGATGGGCTCAAGACGGGTGTCGGAAGCTTCAGTTCCGCCGCAGTACAGTTTTCACCCGCCACCGATATCTCGGCCAGTGGCCACATCCCATGGGGCGTATCAGGCCCCAACAAGCTTGCAAATGCCTGCCCAGGGCCCACGAAGCGGACCGCATAATTCATATGGGGGTTACCAGGCTGGTCCACCCAGGTCAACGCCCCAACAATTCACCAATCCTCGCCCAGCACCTATCCCAATGCAGCGGCCTGCCTTATCAAAAGATGAACAGAAGAGACTGGAAAAGGCGGTCCTCAAAGGAAAGGGGCGTATTGAAAAAGACATCAAAGCTGCCGGTATGGGTCATGTGCTCCCTTATATGCATGCCGCGAGCAGAGGATCTAGTTCTGTAGGGCAGCCCTACCCCCAGCAGCCCTACCCCCAGCAGACTTACCCCCAGCAGCCTTACCCCCAGCAGCCTTACCACCAGCAGCCTTACCCCCAGCAGCCACCCTCCGACATCCACCCGGCATACAGGAAAGATTGTATGGCAGATTACCATCCGCTGCCTAGGGAGAGCCAGATTAATGAGACCGGGAGCGCCCCAAAGCCCTTGTCTAAAGTGGGGCTTCCAGTCAATTTACGAGGTGGGCATCGAGATGGGTCGCCAAGTATCGCAGCCAGCCGTGACCCCAGCGAGGAGTCGAGAGGTCGCTCGGGTTATGAACAGCGAAGCAACCTACGTCGTGAGCCTCGTCTCGAGCTAATCTCAGAGAATCACATTTGTACAACCAAGTTTTTCATGTGCGACAAGTGCCTTGAAACCCGTCGGAAAGTTTCTCCCAGCGTCGAGGGCCATCTGCTCAACTATAAACCTCGCACTCAGCCAGTCATTATTTCCTGCTCTTTCTTTGGGTCCATGGATGACGCATTTGACTACGCAGACGCCTTCACGAAGAAGCTGCAGAAATTGTTCATCGGTGATATAATGGTCAACGCTGCTGCTAGGCGGGCGGAGAGGCACCACCACAGCGCCGGAAACTGGTACAACGTCACTGCCCTAGAGCCCTTCAAGGGGCATTACTCTGGCACACCCCACGAGATCAAGGATCTAATGTTCTTCTGGGGATGGATGAAGAAGAACAAAGATCCCAGGCGGAAAGAATTCAAGAAGAAGGATCTGGAAAGGGATTTGAGTTTCCTGGTGGACGTCCCGTTTCCATGCAACCCTAATGGTGAGCTACGCTGGGTATTCGAGAAATCTTTGCCAAAGGATCTTACCCTTGAGGAGATTATTTATTCTCCTTCTCACCATGCCTTGCATCGGCAAAGGTGGTGGAAGAAAACGCATCCTATGCAACCGAAGAGGAGACGTAGCCATGGGCATTGAGATGTTGCTTTCGCGTGTTTTATTGCATTTTAATTAGTTTGGAAGTAGCATTGTTTAGTAAAATTTGACACTCCTTTTCTCAGTCTGAAAAAAAAAAAAAAAAAACGACTGATTTGTGTCCGTAGCCAGATATTGCCTGGATAGTAACCAAAGATTTGCGAACAACTCTGCTATGGCACTTGACCTGTCAAGTCCGTCTCTTGAGTGCCCACTACACTGGTTAATACTTGAGTACCTTCAGACTAAGATGAACGATTCTATATCAGACGCCTGGTTTTTCTAGGGGCTTGTGGTTAGCACTAGCCTGATAAACATGTAATGATCCTCGGCGTTTCCCGCAACTAAAGGAACCCAAATGCTCATACCTTGGTGCTTGGTTGGGTTCGCTGCCAAAGACGAACTTGCCCTGACAGGATGGTAGTACCATTGTCAATTGTCACTGTACAGTCCTAGGATAGTCTCCTGGGGTTGGCTTTGATCGGCTAACGTGTCCCTAATTGCAGACAGCAGACCAAGTCCCTTTAAACAAGCTATTGTTGTTCGAAATTCTCTTTATTCCATTACAAACCACGTTTCCACCAGAAACAAAGGATACTAGGACTAATTCTTGGTGAACATAGGATGCATTGATACAATCAAAGAACTTTGAGACCTGCCCAAACAGGTGTACAAAGGAGCAAGGCCTGAAATACCCATTCATTTCTCATCATTTCCCCTATAAAAGACCACCATTCCCATCAGCGAAGCCAGAGAAACGACATCTTGGCCCTTGAGGAAGCACATTGTTTACTGAAAAAAATGTCGAGTCAACCTTTCACCTTCCAGGTCCCGTCCGCAGTGAGCAACGAAGCCCACCGTACCAATCTACCGCGACCAGCAACTCTACAAGGCAACCAGTCCTTCAACTACCCTTCAGCCTTTACGCCAAATGAAGCGCGTCCAGTGACGGCTCCACGCCAGCCCACGGTTTTAGCATCAAATACCACCCCGGTAGCAATCCAAGGCTCCGTGCGGATCCCCCGTGCGGATCCCCCGTGCCGACCGCAGCATCCGCGAAGGGATCGCCCAACTTGTCATCCAGCACTTGCGCCCACTAATGCATAAAGACACACGCGTCTTCGCTTGGAACGAAGAGCCTGTTGAACTTGGCCTTGACACGAGCCAAGAACAACGAGCAGCAGGCGGCGGGAACGTTCCCGGAAGGATCCTCATCTCGGTACTAGTCGAATTCCCGGCTGACAGCATTCTACAATTTGAGTTGGTCAGGGCGCTGTGGGCAGATCTACCTGATCAGGGAACGGACTGGGAGATGGTCGAGCCGGGCCCGGGTGTCGATAAAAATACCTTTTTTCAGCAGTGGTGGCAGCATCCCGCTGGCTTGGAGGGAGTCGTCTATGGCATCTTTCCGCCAGATGAGCAGGTTACTGCTGCTGCTGGTGCTCTTGCCTCCACTCATATCTCCTGAGCCTGCGCGGTGTTTTCTTTACTTATAGTTCTTTTGTTCTCAATATAGACATATCATAACAATCTGTTGTTGTATACTATACCTACGAAATGGTAGATCCCAATCTAATGCCACACGACCAGGCAAACTCATCTCCAGGTCGACGTCAAACAGGCCTGTGGGACTAGACCATTGCGAAAGGATAATTCTCCACAATAAGACTTGGAAGTCGTAGCCGTTAATGTGTGATGTGTGATTGCTGTGGCCAAAGGATGGACAACCTGACCTACATCTTATAGAGTGTACCGGAAACCAGCAGCCTGTTGAGCAGCAGTCGGTCCATTGCGCCCCGTATCAACACCTATATCCAGCTTCCTGTTCTCTCTCCTAAGGTAAATCCGTGTTGCCGTCGCAGCTACTATCGCAAGGGCAGATGCTGCCAAATTGACCAAGAAGGCGACCAGGTACCGCGGCGCTGAGCCGTATAGGTACGAGCACCAAACTAGAATATCCGTCAGTTATGCTAGTCACTAAGGGCGTATTGTTATGGTCACCGTTTGGAGTATTGCACACAGCATTAATCAAAGCGATAGCTGAGGCGCGCTTGATGGCAGGCTGCGAAAGCGACCCGGCAACCCATGACAGGATCACAGCTGTGGCGCCGTAGAATGACCCCGGCATAAGCATCATTGCGACATCTGGTAGAGTTAGCATTACGGGCCCGGGGTTTAACTAGCACTAAATTGACTCACAGCGAGCAGCTGTGTTGAGGGTAGAGACCGCAATTATGTTGGCCGCAAGGCAGATTAACATGGGACAGACGATGTGCCAGTACCGTTCTTGTTTCTATCGAGATTTTAGTATGCAGTTTGCTTGTTGCATTTTTAGAATTACCTTGTCGGAATGGAATCCGTTGATGACCATAACAATGACACAGAGAATGTAGGGGGGCTGCGTGGGTGTTAGTACCAGGAATGATCATAGGCTAATTAAGAGGCCTTACAGCAGTAAGAGCATATGTCTCATTCCGACCATATCCCAAGGTTGCAACAACGGAGGGGAAGAAATTGCTCACAGCCGCCGCAATATAGACCTGGCGTACAGTTAACCCATTGAATTCATCTCTAAGCCAAACGTTAGGTACTCACACTGTAGAGTGTCGCCATTAGCAACCAGGTCTTCGGATCAGTCACAGCTAACACGACCCCTTTCATGGCAGATATCTCGTCGACATTATCTGCTTGACCCTGGTCTTCTTCGAAATTCCACACGAGCCACTCCCGCTCGACCTGTGTAAACCCCCATCCTAGATTATGGAGTTTGTTGGGCAGAAGAAAGGCGATAAGGATGGCCAGGGCAATAGTAAGGACTCCTTCGATTAAGAATAGCTACGAGGGACTGGCGTTAGTAGCGAACACAACAGTGGATTTTAGGATCCCTCTTACCCAGCGCCAGCCTTCCATTCCACTTCGTCCATTCAACTTGAGAATACCGATCGCGAACAGTCCACCAAACGCATTGCCGAGTTGTGAGCCTGAGAATAGAATGGCCGTCCTCAAGGCGTATTGCTTCCGAGTATAGAAAAGCGACATATAGAACAACGCACCAGGGAAGAAGACAGCTTCGATGAATCCGAGGAAAAAGCGGGAAGCCATCAGACCGGCGAAATTATGCACCAGTGCTGTAAGAGCAGACAGTAGACCCCATATTGCCATTGCGCAGCAAATATAGACTCCAGGCCATTTGATCTTGCCGACGATTATATTTGAGGGAACCTGCATGAGGACTTGGAAGCTATCAGTAGAGATTCAACTTCGGGCATTTGGGTTCTGGGCATACTGTATCCGACAAACAATATACTGACGCACGTCTGGTATTGCACGTCCGAGATTCCCAGGTCCTCCTCGATGCCAGCTAGCTTTGCTGCGGCAATATTCTGACGGTCCAGATAGTTGAAGATATACATGATGACCATGCATGGCATAATAAAGGCATCGAGCTTGAGAGTTGCGCGGCGGCTAATCTTCCTATACTCCTCCTCGCTGAGAGCGGCTAGAGATGCGGGTTTAACTGGGAGCCCTTCGTATCCCTTTGCCAGCTGCCTCTCGTCGATGTCTTCGATGCAGGAGGCATCTGCATTTTCTTTGTCGGCCATGATGCGGTGAGGTCTAGCTTAACTGCCTGGTGGTCGCGAACACGTGTGTTCTCTATGTAGTAAGAGCCGGTGAGCACGACAATAGATGTTGAAGACTGATTCTAGGGTCCTAATATGAATGAGAGATGTCGGATGTGGAAGCTATAGACCATACACCCCAGAGAGCGTGGGGGAGCCGCTTTATGGAGCTGAACCTGGGGGAGAAGTCTGGAGAAAGACGTGGGGGTACACAGTCACCGTGCTCAGCTTCAGCTGGACTCTGGAGCATGACTCGATACTAGGGGGTATGTGGACATCCGTAAATGGTGGGGGCCAGCCAACCCCCACGCCAATCCCCGCATGGATTGTCCAAGACCCGGCATTCGGACCCGGACCGACGTCGATCTGTTGGCCTTAGCCGAAGAAGAACCGGGGAGGGTAGTCTTTATCTAACGAGCTGTCAAACGACCCATTCTGATATCCGTCCCTTCGGAAACAGTCGTATACCAACTCCCTAGGAGATCATAATTCCTGGTTGTCGTTCACACATCTGCAATATGGCTAGTTCGGCGCTACAGAGATACTTCTCCCTTGAGGAGCGAACTGCGGTGGTTACGGGTGGAACTCGAGGAATCGGGGCCGAGATGGCTGTTGCTCTAGCTGAAGCCGGTGCAGATATAATTCTAATCCAGGTACAGCATCCCTTCCGTTGTCTTAAATCGGTCGTACCCTTCCACACTCCGTTGTTCTAACCGCATGTAGAGAGACTTGAGTAATCAAACAACGAAACAGAAGATTGAACGGCTCGGCAGAAAGGCAGTTGTCTACACATGCGACCTGGCTTCCGACGAAGACGTCTCGCAACTAACCACACAGATCCTGAAGGATGGCCATGACATCAGTATTTTGGTGACGTGTGCGGGAATCCAAAGACGACACCCAAGCCATGTCTTTCCTAAGAGTGATTGGGATGAGGTGAGCAGTGTTAAATATTTGTTCTATCCTGTTTCTGACGATGAGCACCAGGTTCTCCAAGTCAACCTCTCCACCGTTTTCACCTTGTGCCGTGACGTCGGCGCCTACATGTTAACTCGCACACCCGACACCCTTGGGCACCGCGGCAGCATCATCAACGTCGCAAGCCTTGTCTCGTTCCAGGGTGGTCTTACCGTTCCAGCGTACGCCGCTGCCAAGGGTGGAGTAGCACAGCTGACCAAAGCACTGTCAAACGAGTGGGCTTCTAAAGGAGTCAATGTCAACGCAATTGCCCCTGGCTATGTTGCCACCGATATGAACGAGGCACTCATCAATGATAAAGAGCGTGCTGCGGGCATTCTGTCGAGAATTCCCGCGGGGCGTTGGGGGACTGCTGAGGACTTCAAAGCGGCTACCATCTTCTTGGCAAGTAAGGGTAGTTTGTATGTGTCGGGTGAGATTCTGACTGTCGATGGAGGGTGGATGGGGCGGTAGATACTTTGTCCTTACCTCAGTAACGCAATGATCTCTGTGTAAATGTTCGATTCACTCATTCTCTAATCCTTGAGGTGGACCATAATGAATATAGATCTTAGCCATACCCTACCCTGCCAATTTTGTGCCGTAGCAGTGCCACAAAGGGGGTACAGGGAAGCTGAGCATATGCTGTTTGCCCCGAGCCATATACGTTCCTATGCAAATCTCTACACATGCTCCGTGGCTCTATGGAATTCCGAGTAAGGCTGAAGCAATGGCACCCCACGAAGCGCGGAATACCGGGGCCCCGGAGCTTCCTCCGCATCCCCGACCTCAAGGCCCCCACGCCCAAAGGGTCAGCCTGAGCTACTCCGAGGCCATGCTCGGGTGCAATGAGGGCTGTAGTGAGTAGTGAATGTCGTCACACTCGGTCGCAGATTGGCGGTTGGGGTAGTCGGAGGTTGTCCGGCGCTAAGCCCTCAATCAATATCGTGCAATGAGGAGATGCAGCAAGAGAACCCCCACGCTATCTACTGTATCAGCTAATACAGGTCGAGTGTCGCAGCGGTTGTGCTCCGTATATCAGGAAGTGTGGCCCTTTTCGATAGGGAGCAGTAACTCACTCCCCAATTAGTTGTCTTTGTTCCCATCACTACCATTATGGCGAAGATCAAGTCCGTTGAATACTTCCGTGTCAAGCCTCGATGGCTGATGGTCAAGGTCTCTGACGAGGTCGGGGGCTATGGTTGGGGTGAAGCTACGTTAGAAGGACACGACCTCGCGGTTGAAGGGGCGTTGGATGAGATGATCATTCGGTTAATAGGCTTGGAAGCAAAGTAAGTGAACTGCAATACGGCAGTCTGCTAGGCGCATACTAACAACTATAGCAACATCGAAAACATTTGGCAGATGTTCTGGAGACATGGCTTCTACCGTGGTGGACCAGTTTTCATGTCTGTACGTATCTACGGCAACTGCTCTTGACGAAACATCTTCTCACATTTTGCAAACGTTATAGGCTCTTTCCGGGATCGACATCGCACTGTGGGACCTGAAAGGTATAAGGTTCGGTTAGTGGTTAGATATTCCATGCTGACGGTCCATTTAGGTCGAACACTGGGTGTTCCGGTCTACGAACTGCTCGGGGGTCAGGTCCGACAAAAGGTCCAAGTCTACGCGTGGATCGGCGGAGACCGACCAAGTGATGTTGAGGTTGCTGCGTAAGAGGCCCCTGTTCAAATTTCTGCGCCCCGCTGATAGGCTATCAGCAAGGCACGTATTGCCCAGGGCCTGAAATGCGTCAAAATGAACGCTACCGAGGACGTTAACTGGGTTGACGCCCCCGGCGTTCTTGAGGCCACAGTTGAGCGACTCAAAACAGTCAAGGCTCTCGGACTGGATGCAGGGCTGGACTTTCACGGTCGACTACATAAGCCTATGGCAAAGCAACTAGCTAGAGCGCTTGAGCCATACAAGCCGCTATTCATCGAAGAACCGCTGCTATGCGAGCATCCCGAGGCTATCAAGCAACTGTCCGAACAGACCACAATCCCGATTGCATTTGGCGAGCGGCTATATACACGATGGGATATCAAGCGGTTCCTGGAGGACTCGTCTGTTGACATTCTACAACCCGATATCGCTCACGCAGGGGGTATCTCAGAAACGAAGAAGATTGCCAACATGGCTGAAGCTTACGACGTCGCGATCGCGCCACACTGCCCCCTCGGCCCAGTAGCCTTTGCTGCCTCTCTACATGTTGCACTATCTACAGCAAACTTTGCTATTCTGGAGATGAGCCTGGGAATGCACTATAATACCGAGGCTGGCGATATCGATCTGCTCACGTACCTGAAAGATCAAAGCGTATTCAATATCGAGGACGGATATGTGAAGGCACCAACAGGACCGGGGTTGGGAATCGAGATTGACGAAGAACTTGTGCGGAGGATTGCTGTCGAGACGACGCCATGGCAATGTAAAGAGTTCTTTGGCCCCGATGGAGGCATTCGCGAGTGGTAATGAGTTTACTGTTAGAATTAATCTTCCAAGTTTCGTTCAAACGAAGAAGATTTCTCCGTGTCTCTCCACGGACCCGACTTCAATGAAGTTTTCAAAGCAATACAATCCAGGGTCGATTCGTACGTACAAAAACTTCACAAAGAACGACAAGACAAGGAATAAAAGTGAATGTTTATAAATAAAGACCTGCCGAGGCACAGAAACAAAGCACCAAGCGAGCATGAAACCACCATCTTTCCCCTGTTGTGAGAAGAGACAATCAAGCAGAACAAAGATCATAGAATGGGGCAGTTTGATTTAGAGTCACTGGAGGTCTATAAATCCACAATCCTAACCTCATCGTGATGGTGTGAGTGCCACTTTAGGAGATCTTACCTTGATCTTGCCCATCTCAACAAGTACATTCTGACCAAACCGAAAACATGCCTGCCTTCACAAGAAACGGCAAGCTCGGAACCACTGTCACATTCATCGGAACATTTGACCTACCTCCGCCTCTACATCAATTCCGGCGGCGTCATGTGGCCAATCTGTGGAGGAGACTTCGTCGAAACCCAAAGCTGAAGGAGCGAAACCCACAGATGGGTAGAATTACTGCAAAAATGCACGGGCAGACAGTGGTTCAGATTGTTGTCCAATTCGAGGGGGCACTGGAACACATGGGTAAAGACGCCTTCCACATGAAATCCCTCTTTTTTGATTTTCCTGGTGGGCATCAAGCGTGGACTTGTGAGATTGAGACCGTGAGACAACGGTGCTAAGGGCTCTGGTGTTTGCAATACGATGTGCTTTGAAGTTGGGTTGCATTATACGTCTTTATATGTGTTTGCCGTTGGCAATAGAACGAATGAACTCTCTAGATAAAAACTCGCTAGTACCACAAACCATTCCGATTCCCTGATATACGCATAGAGACCTGCATTGTAGTGCTCGATCCACTGGCTACGGCGCTGAAAGTCTTGACAGGGTGGTATTCATCGGGAACTAACAGGTCCACGAACTCTGCTAGTGGCGCAGGGCATTATTCTCATTGCTTTTCACAATGCTTGCAGTAGGCAGATGATCAATAGAGGGGTTCGAATTGTTTCAATCAAAGAAAGCCATGAGACAGAAGAAAGGCGTCAGAGACTTGATGATACACCTTTGTCTCAGCCACCATAAATGCGGTCGTCACTCCCTCTACTCTGTTCTAATATACGAATAATATTTTACTGAACATATGTGACTACTATCTCCTAATTCTGCAACCTTCCACAACACACCAACCGCATCCTACGCGCTTATAATGGCATCTAACGTACAAGCCCGGTTCAGAGCGGTGCACTCCGCATCCATCATCGACATGCGAGGCCTCCAGAAAACAGCCGGCGAGATGATCAAGCGACTCCGCAAAAGGTTCAAAGTGAACGCAGAAGTCGTGCTAATCGACGTTGCTCCTGCCAGGATCGCCGGACAGATTCAATCTCAGATTGTCATCAACTGGCCATCCTCCGTCGGAATCCATGAGCATGACCATTTCAAACGCCTTATCGCTCTTCTCCCCGCTGGTTCGAAGTGGTGGACTTACACTATTGATACCCACTACAAGGGTGTTATAGTTTAAGGAGTGATTGCGATGTCTGAGATACACAGCTGGACTGTGACCAGTCATAAGTTAATGAATAACTTCCTGTATTGAGTTTAAGCCACCGTCATTCGATACCTATTACTCATTATACTATGATCCAAATCATCTGCCTCGGTATCCTATAAACGAAGTATCGTATCTAGATGACCATATATTGCATTCTAAAGACATAGGAGTACATGTTCCACGACTGTGGTTCTTTAAAACGGAAAGTTTTGCGAATCATCAAGGTCCTTGACCAGGGGTACAGCAGGCTGATTGAGTGCATTGATGAACTTTCATCACATCTTTGGGTCAGCTGTCCGGCAGTAGACTCGGACGTGCATAATTGAAACTTAGTGATAAACACACTATATTTTCCAGACGCGTATATCTACCGCTCTGTAGATGTCAGGGGGCGCTGGTTGGCGCTATTGCTTAGAGCACCAATCCTAATTCAAACCTGTGTCGCACATATAATGACTGACTGGGACAAAGCCCTGCATAATGCACAACGCCTCTATAATGGCATTGTGCGTGCTTTGTTCCAACCATTTCATTGTTTTCCATCACATATAAACACTATGGCCCTGGTTAAAGTAAACCCAAGGCATGGACAAGAACATCCTCATCCACGCAACAATGTCTCAAACCGAACAACCCAAGCCGATTATGTACCCCCTGAGGCACCGTTGCAGGAATCCCGCGAACCAATGCGTTCCCTGCCACAATGTGTACTCCGTCCTGAGGCACATGTCCGACGATGACCTGCTCATCAAAAACGCCATGTACCCCGTGAAATTCCTCCGGAACTTCCCAATTCCCGAAGCCTTTGACCAGTTCGAGGCGCGCCTAAAGGCAACGATCGAAGCCCGGCTGTTGCACCTATACAACCAGCAGATCAAGGCCCACGTTTATGCATTCCCCAGCCCCGCGCAGGTGGCCGCCGTCAACGCCGTCTCGACGCAGGTGCGGGTCATGATTGATTTTCCGACTATCAGGACCATCACTCCGCAGCTAGTACAATCAATCTTCAGTGGACTGGACCAACATGACTGGCAATGGCATACTGTTGAGCCGGATCTGAATGGGTGCTGGAGTGCGTTCCGGCTAGACTTTTTCAACACCTGGAACGCCACGAACCGAAACTATATCTGATAAGCTGGCCCAGCGTGCCTTGTTTATGTCAGTTTTACTACAGTCATTACTGAACAATTTACTTTCTAGGTTTCAATTTATTGTGTCAAGTCTATGTCGCCAAATTGCCCGCTCGAGGCTGAATGCAATGTTTATGCCTATTTTCCACTCCAGAAAGTTAAACTGTATCCATACATACTGCATCAATTATTAGCTTTTTTTCAGATTTAGTAGCACATATTGCGCAGACCATAGAGCCCCAACGAACGAGTAGTCATTTAATGGACTTCCCACGGCAGAGATAAGAGTCAATGGCATAGTGGCTTACTGCTATTAGGACGTCAACTTGCCAAATACCCTTCACGCTTCAGCTCATAGGTTTCCAGCGTTAAGCTAGGGACAGGCTATAATCCACGTTCCTAGCAATGTATCGGCGCCTGGCATACGAGCAAACATGGCGCATATGATGAGTGCCAGCACGTAGAAATATTTCAAACGTCTACTGTAGTTCTGAAATTTCCTTTCGCATATAGATATGTGGATACCTGCATTGCTGACATTGTCATCTGGCCGTAGTAGGAACACATGCAAAAATGTGGACTTGCCTGGTGCGCGGCCGGATGGACAAGGCCTCTTCCCTGCTCACAAGGAAGAACGAAGAACCGGAACGTGCTGTTGCTTGCCCGTCCTTCTGGGCAGCCAGGGACGGTTTCCTTTCCAAAGCAAGTTACAATGAGGCTTTCAGTACCGAAGACAACTGATCAAAGGCTCTATAAGACACGGTGTTTCATTTTCCAAGCTCAGACAGCATAAAGGAAACAACAGCAAAGAAATCTGACATTGACTTCAAAGACTTCGTACATTTCGTTAGCGAGTCTCCTGCATAATGCAGACATAGATTGGGTCGTAATCTGTCTATAAAAGCATCATGTCTTCTCGCAATCCACAGGAACCAACAACACAGCAAGACTACTTCAATCACAATTAACAATTCCAACTCAAGGGAAACACTCGATCTCGAAAATCAAAATGCCGTCTATCTACGAAGACCAACGCCAGTACCAATGCACCTACCCCCACGGCAGGCTCTGCCAGCAATGCAACGAGATGGTGCAGGGAGCCCTGCGCCTGAACTGCCCCCAAAACCTACTCCGCTGGCAGGGCAACGGGCGCACTTGGTTCTTCACCAAGACATTCCAGTACAACGAGAACATTAGCGAGAGAGAAGTCCGAACAATCGCCAGCAACGCCCTCAGTGTCCTGACTCAAGCGTACCCTGGTTCCAACGAGCGACCCCGTCTCGAGTACGCTTATCACGCACAGCCACAGATGATCAAGGTCCACTTGATGGTAGATACTCCCACGAGGGATGATTTGGCGGATAGTGTCGTGGAATCCATGTTTGCTGTTTCCAATCAAGACTACAACAGTTGGCAGAAGGTCGAGAGCCAGGAGCATGCACTTAGAAGGAGATTGCAGTTTTTGCAGGGACAGAATGACCCGAATTACCGCTTTAGCGACGTCCCTGACCTCCCGGGAAATTATATTTGGATCTAGGGTTGATGCTCGCTTGTCTAGGGGCTGAAAGGGTTTAGGACTATCTGGTATTTGTTAGTGTGTGCCGTGCTTTTTTAGCATTCGTCTCTCGTTAAATAGTTAGAATGAATTCTGTTTCGTGCATATTGTCTTGGAGCACCGTAGAACGAGTCAGCGACATCCAGTTTCTTCGGCCAGCCTAGGTGATCACCGACGATTGCTCCTGTTGTCTGTAGGTCGAAGAGAATAAAGAGAGCCACTTATTCCAATGAACCGCATCTGGTACAAATTTCGAGTTTGGTTTCATCACACAAAGAGCCAGATAAAACAGCTGCAAAGAGAGCTGAAACCCTTGGGCTTAGTACTGTGTCCTCATCAGCACACAAAGACCAGTTAATCGCCATCGTTTATCTTTGTTCCACTGCTCAAGTAAAGACCCTATATATATTAAACGTAATGCATATATAACCCACCTCATAAATCAAAGGGATTTTGGATATCGAGTTCCTCCTTTGAGTTCCTAACCATCTCAATCTACTATTCTCTGAAGAACATATACACTTTGTGCCATGGCGACCTCAGCAACTTTAACCTCGCCATGCGCGTTTCCCAGCGACAACCAGTGCATTACATGCAAATTTATGATCTCCGACCTCATTGACATTGTCCCAGCCGCAGACTTGGAATACAACCCTGAGAAGCATCAAACCATCTTCATCAGCCGCACCTTCACAGGACGCAAACCCAAGCATGGGATCTTTCTCGCAAACGAACTCAAAACTCAGATGCAAACGGATTTATCCGCGAAACATGGCGGCCAAGTACGGGTTACCCCCCTGATGGTGCAGGATGCGGCACAGGAGGACGTTATAACCATTCACTTGATGATTGATTTCCCGGAAGCAGCCATGGATGAGGATAGTACAAGAGAAGCCTTTTGCGGGATTGGGGAGGGTGATTGGAAGGTCATGTTTACGGGGAATGACCCGTTGAGCCAGAGGCTGGGCTTTTTCAAGGCTTTACAGAGGAGGGATCTGACGACCCAAGAGTTTACTTTGGAGCAGCTATGATTTGAAGACCATGGGCCTGATGTGCAGTTCGTTCGCGGGTTTTTGTATGCATTTCCTCTATTGCTAGTTTGATTGGCTGCGAGGATGAAAGCAAGCCGGTGTCTCGTAGGAAATTTGATATCCAACGTCTATATATCGATGCATCCCAGAGCTAATGTAGTTTCTCTGTCTAACGTTTGACCATCAACGGTGATCCAGATCCACCTTGCTCTAAACTAGAGAGCAGATCAAGAGAACTTCCGCAGAAATGGATATTGTTTTGGTTCTTAGACATTTCAATTGTGGCTTTTTTGTGTCAAAAGCATAAAGACTCAATCAATACCTTGTATGAGATCAAGACATCTACATGGCAGTGCATGATCCTTCATCACAGAATACAAAACAAAGTAATTCAAAATAAAACAAATCAAACCTTCAGAGTTTGTATTTTTAGTTTCAAAAACAATATGCCTTTGGCTGCGGTCGCCCCCTGTCTCTTAGTTCCTATATAAATATGCCTTCGCGTCGTGCGGCTCACCCAGCTGACCTTCTTTCACCATTCAGTCCTCTCTGGCTTTCGGCATATACCCTATCGTCTTGACCATGTCGTCTTCAAACCTGACTCCTCCTACCTGCCGCTTCCGAGGAGACCCACTCTGCAATGACTGCAAAGCCGAGTACATAGAGCCAGCAACAAAGGCTACCACACAACCTTCCACCCTAAGTCCACCCGAATGCCGATTCATTGGTGACCCTCAGTGTACCCGATGCAAATCAGCGTACGGAGAGCCTGGAGCGACAACCCCCAAGGTTCACGTGGAACAGACGAGCGCTGAGAAAAGTACCTGCAGTGCTAGACAATCAGAGCCTGGAGGCAACGGTACTGGTATCACCGGTGATGCGGGAGAGGACGGTGGTGACAAGCCCTGAAGCCGCGACCTGGGGTCTCGAGCTGCTGGTAGAGATGGGCGTGGGCGCTCGGTTATGTACTTGGAAGTAGGAAACGACTTTCGCGGGGTGGAAAATGCCGGATGAGAAAATGCAATTCAGGATGAAGCGATCGGGCGAATGGGAGTGAAAATATTCAAGCCAAGTGCTCTAGAGATATCCAACTACTTTTCTTTTGGCAATCTAAACTTCGATGTAGACAGAAATAAGGCGGGGTAGTTGCCACTGATGCACATGGACGGCGACTCGACTTACTGCTTTCAGTATCACTGGAGAGGCAGGGATGTTCAAGATGGATCCTGCAGACCTCAGAGAGGTCTAAGCTCAACTCAGCAGATAGAATGTCTTGAAGAATGCAAAAAAATGTCCGAAACTAGGCAGTTAGACACGTCTGGTTGATCTTGCAGTGCGTTCAATTTCTCGCTCGTGTAAAATAATGCCACTTGTTCTCAATACTCGCGGTTCCAGATACTAACTATCAGTGGTCATGACTGCACATAATAGTCTATAGAGCACAGCGAGTGCCAAGTATACCGAATATCGTGAACATGATTTCATGGTGTAGCAATAGACAGTCAGAACAAGATTCCAGCCCGCTTGATCTGCATTGTACCTATACCTACTTCGCTGCAGCTTCCATCTTCTTTCCTCGCGCGGTAAGTGATCAGCGTCCCGTAGGTACAGTTGCCCTGGAAAGCGACCTGACAGGTATGACATCATAGACCTACCGTAGCAGGCAGCTTAAGCACACTGCAGGTGAATAAGTTCCGGTCGGCATGTAGAGGGCAGTGGCATTGGATGATCGGGCGCTCTGCCCCCGGGCCTTAATCATGATGTACCTAGGTAGGCCATTGTTCGGACCGAAATAACTCAAGAAGAGGCAACCAAGATCCCGCCAGTGACAGCTTGAGTCAACGATCCCACCAATCGGAGCCGATGCCAGCAGGAACTATGGGCCTGGCGATGTCATCGTTACTCACCTATCAATTTCTTCCTTCTTTGCCTGCCATGCAACAGACACCTTTTTTTTTTTTTTTTTAACTTTTGCCCGGTTCCTGAGCTTCTTACCCGTCCACTCGGCAAACAGTCCAGGACCTACCTCTTTCAGACGCGCAACCTGTGGCGCCGTGACTCGTTTCCCCCTCCGATCTTCGTTCACTTGTCCGAAATTGAATTTTTATAGAAGCTCCAAAGTACCCGCGAGTTCTATATCGTTGGAGGATCGCTTTCCGCAAGATCTCGACCAAACTTTGGTGATGTAATTGTCCTCCATCGCAGCCAGCGCGAGGAGATACAAAAGCAAGAAGAGCTCTTCAGCAACAGATTTCTACTCCCACAGTCCTTCCTCCTCTCTCTTACCCCCGTCATGGCGCGCGGAGACAGCTACAGCACCAACAATAGCAATGGTACACACCCGCCACCTTCAACACCTTCTTTTCCATTCCCACTTCAAACCCCGAATCTAACCCTCACCACAGTCCGCTCGCACACCTCAAACACCTCCAGCGGCGCAACTACAATCAAACAGGATGACCTCCCCAACGACGCCCAGCCGGCCATGATCTCTCTTGCAGGAACAGGATCCCGCGCACCACCGAACCAGAACGTCGTCTACCTCCACCCTGACTACCTCCGCTACAACCCTCAATACGGCGAACAACACAAAGACGGTCCAGTTTGGAGTTTAGCACAGCCACTTCCACACGTTGTTCGTAATGGAATGCGCTCAGGATCGGATGGCTCCTCGGATAAGAAAGAGGGCGACACACACCACCAAGAACAAACCGACCGACCGAACGCCAATACGGGGCGGGAGCCAGCATCTGCTGAGCCACCAGCTGCGAACCCACCGGGGAATGAACAACAGCAAGGAAAGCTGGAAGCGCAAAACGCAACTCCCGAGAGCAGAGACTATTTCAACATCTGGGGCAAGTGGCGAGATGTTGTCCGCCGTGAATTAGCCGAGTGGCTTGGTATCACTCTTGCCATGACACTCGGTCTCTGCGCAGGCCTGTCAACCTATACATCGCAAAACCAAGCTGGCACGTTCCCCTCGCTGGCTGCAGCGTGGGGCTTTGCATTTATGCTTGCCATTTACGTCGCCGGTGGCGTCTCCGGTGGTCACCTGAACCCAGCAATCACAATATCCCTTTCCGTCTGGCGAGGATTTCCGGCAAAGAGGTGCACAACATACGTTGCGGCACAAATCCTCGGCGCGATCACGGCGAGCGGCATCGCGTATGCAATCTACCACGACGCGATCATCCAGCTTACTGTGACCAGTGCGGTACCTCAGAACCAGTCCACTGCAAAGCAGGCTATGCTCACTCTCCCGAAGGAATTCATTGCGCCGGCCTCCGCCTTCTTCACTGAGTTCATTGGCTCTGCAGTCCTCATCGGCGTTATCATGGCTCTTGGTGATGACACAAATGCGCCACCTGGAGCCGGTATGCAAGCATTTATCATCGGTCTCCTGATCACAGTCCTCGTCCTCGCTCTCGGATACACAACCGGGGGCTGCTTTAATCCAGCTCGAGACTTTGGCGCCCGCCTCGTCTGTCTTATGGCTGGTTGGGGCGGCGATCTTTTCACCGAGTACCACGCATGGTGGATTTGGGGACCCTGGGTTGCGGATGTCACCGGAGGTTTGTTTGGTGGATTTCTCTATGATTTAATCATCTTTACCGGTGGTGAGAGTCCGATCAACTACCCGGCTAGGCGCAGAAAGAGGGCCCTGCTCCTCAAGGAAAGGAACATCCGCAGCAAGGCAGGCCTCGGCCGGGATAAGATTCCTGACTTAGAGCGGGCGGCGCAGGAGTTTGAGTGATTCCTTGCCTATGAAAAGTTTGTACTTTGTTTTCTAGATTTTGTTTGATGGTATTGGGTTATCTATGAGGTATACGGTCATAGCGATGGTGTTCTGGTTTTGCTTCTTCTGATGAGCGCTTGTTCTGTTCTATACCCAGGGAGGTGATAAACGTGCTTTCTCGGAGTCTTAGAATCCTTTTCTGTATACTATTGACGAGATACGGCCAGTGAAACGATCTCATTACTGCTATGTCCCACATTATCCACCCTTTCGGTCATTTTCGCACCCCCGACTCAGTCTAACAATCATACCCCTCTCGCGAGAACTTCCTTCGACTACATCATATTTAAGTCCGCTTATCTCGCTAATTAACCCTTCTCCAACATACCCCGGCCAGCTCATCTCACTATCTAGACCATACCCAACCTCGCTCATTCCCCGAACTAGGTGCTACCCCCTCCACACCGTCCATCTCCCCCTCATAACCTCCATAGAACCTTACCCTGAACACACGTCTATTCCCCGTCTGGAATTGCTTCAGCTGGGCTAAGATGAACGGCACACTCGTCTGCGGCC
Organism: Aspergillus karnatakaensis; assembly: GCF_047715665.1. NCBI lineage: Eukaryota > Fungi > Ascomycota > Eurotiomycetes > Eurotiales > Aspergillaceae > Aspergillus > Aspergillus karnatakaensis. The sequence goes on along the minus strand of NW_027395720.1, from coordinate 79,109 downwards.
GCCAAATTCCCTTGGCATCAAAGTTGACATGGAACGTCATCAATCCTTCCATGGAGTTCAGTACGTCGATTGCCGCGTTCCATGATCGGGGGCTGTTAAAGGGCCACCAGGCGTGTTCTTCGGATACGACATCGCAGGAGAAGGTTGTAATCACCGTGCGAGTTTCGAGCCTTAGATTGGTGATGCGGTTTATGTGGTGCCGTGGCATTACACTGGGTAGATGCGATATTACATCTGGGGATTGGACGCAGATTGTATTCGTGTACAGAAACGGGACGGTCTCGGCATATCTGTATCCAACATCAGTTGATGTAAGTCCGAGAAATGCCAATGCCAATGCAATAGCATCAATCAACCTAGAAACAGACGGATGCTTACATCAACCGACACGTCCGTAGAATATCAACATGTAGCACCGCTTGACCTCGACGGCGATGTTTTCCCAAGCTCGGGTAAGAATTTCTCCCCCTTTTCATGCCTTCCCAGCTACAGAGTGCGCTCATTTTGTCCTCCCAGCAACGATGGTCGCAGCCAGCGACATCGCCTTCGGCCTTGGTCTCGTAGCAGAACACGCTGGTGAAGCAGCGCTTCTTATTGTTAATCGATACGTGGAGTACTTTCCCCGGTGGAGCGAGGGTTTCTTTCCAGATCATCTCTCTTATTTCGTAAGGGAGTTTTACAAGAAGGGGACATTGCCCTTGGTGGTATGTGGATTGCGGCTTTTCCTTCCATAGCCCGAGCCCTCTTTTGCGTGGGTCGCGTAGCAGTGGTGGTGTCAGGGGTCGTCTTCGTTGTGGAAGAGGGTTAACGGGTGGTTTGCGGGACTTCTTGGAGTTTGCGTCAGTAAGGAACAAGGGTGTCGCCATTACTCCTTATTGTGTCTTGAGATCAAGACACCCAGGTACTGCGTGGGCTGTATATTGGCGTAGATGGTTGCTTGGTCAAGGCAGCAGGTCAGCGAAGGGGCCAAGTTGTCGTCTCCAGGTCACAATACGGACTCGAACCATGTTACGAATACGAGACTCGGTTTGGACTGGCTATGACATACATACATATGCTGGTAAATTAACATCCGTCTGCACCCATGTCTAGTGTATAATAGGTACAAGTCCAGAAAAGTGGAGATGGAACAATCACAACCCCTCGGTACTTAACCATTCCTCAACCATCTCCACAAAGTCAGGACTATACAGCCACTCGAGCTCAAACGCCTTATTGTCGCTCTCCACCTCCCCAGGCGCCCTCGGCAGTCGTCTCTTATCAATCTCTGCATTGAGCTCCAGCACTCTATCCACCCGCTCTTGTCTTCCAGCTTGCCAAATCTTCAACCCCTTTGCCAAATCCGCACCTCGACACCGCCGAAACACAAGCGCGAAGGTAAACACATCCTCGAATGCCTGGTTGATCCCCTGTCCTGCGGAAGGCGGGATCGCGTGCGCCGCATCGCCGAGGATAATTACCCTCGAGTGTTCCGAACTCCAGGAATGCACTTTCGGGACAACATAGAATGGCCACAGGTTGATATTCTCCGTTTTCAATCTGGCGACAGCGTTCTGTGCGACCTCGGGGAAGTCGGTGATATCTTGTCGTAGATAGTCGATGCACCACTCCTTGTCATTAAGAAGAGCATCCCATCCCGCGCGATCAAGTTCAGGTGCGCGCTTTGGGCGACCGACAAACACCTCGGACCCATCTGCTTTCTGTTGCGCTATGACGAAGGCGCCGTGCTTTGGGTTCAGAATTGTCACGGGGAGGTCGTATCCCTCGGGAAGATTCAGTTGGCTTGTCGGTACCGCCGCAGAAACTCCCATTGCTTTGGTGAAAAGCGGTTCAAGCTCTGGGTAGAGGTATTTGCGGACTTTGGAGTGGATTCCATCTGCGCCGACGAGGACGGTTGCTGTTTCAGTTGTACCGTCGTCGAATTCCCACGTCACGTTTTCCTTCGTTTCGGAGAGCACTTTGGTGAATTTTCTTTCGTAATGCACCTTGATGCCAGCTTCGGAAACGAGGGTCGTCAGCTCCTTAATCAGAGCACTACGGTAGATCCGCAGCGCGCGATAGCCGTATTTCTGTTCTCCTCCAAACTCATACGAGTCGAGAGGTTGGTCATACTGGGAGCGGAAGTAGAGGTTGTCAAAGTTATGTCCTTGGTTTTGGATTCGGTGGTACACGCCTAGGCTGTCCAGGATGCGGAGGGCGTTAGGCGATAGCATCAGAGCACCACCAATGTCAAGGGGTCCGGAACGAGCTTCGTAGATTGTGCAAATGATGGACTGTTGGTGTAGTGCGAGTGCGAGGGTGAGGCCTGAGAGGCCGGCGCCGATGATGGCGACGCTCTGGGCAGACATGTTGTAAGTGATTGCGTGCGGGATGATAACAATAAGGAGATTTGGTATGATTTGTGCGGTTGAGAGGTGTTGCTACCAGCGATTTATATAGTCAGTGGTATGTTGCTGCGCAGCTGAGGGTTGGCTGAGCTCGGGCACGAAGATCCGGATCCGAGGACATATCCGGCCATCTCAGCTTTATGCTCATTTCCATCGACAGCCTGCACTGATTCAGGAAGATCAGCGTCCTACCCACGGAATCGCTGTATCCGCTCAAAAAGTCGGAAAGAACTCATTAAAGGCACCCTCATCAAAGTCAAAGGATCCATTCATAAAATTGCTGAACTCCGTCGCCAGGGCGGAGGAATGACCGAGGAAATCCGAAAACTGTGGCGCGAAACCAGGGGTGAAAGCACCATTATCCAACGGTGTAAAGCCTGTCGAAGGGAAATGCTCCTGCGGTTCGTTAGCAAAGTTCAAACAAGGTAGGACCCCACTCACGATTGGGGCCTGATTGACATCAGTATGGGTGGGTGCAGGCTCCGACCATGAAGACAGCAGGTGCTCGCGGCAAACTGACAATGCCTTCATGACCCCTTGTTGGACCTGGTGACTCTTCGCTTTGTCCGGACCACGCGCGCGGAGATGTTGCAAGACGACGGAGAGTAACAAAACATCCTTCATGTTGCTCCCCGGTTGGTCTATCGTACGCGCTAATCCGTCAAGGGCGCGTTCGACGATACGTGACAAGCTAGCCCTTGTGTGAGGCTCTGGCCACGGGGCTGGCGCAAACTTCATATACTCGCATACATTGAGTGCAGCTTGCAATATATCGTTCTTACAGAACATGAACAAAAGGTCCCAGTACGCACTCGGGTTCCTGGGCTTGGCCGCACTTGTTGTGAGGCCAAACTGGTCTTGATACGACAGCAAAGAAAGCGACGATTCCAAGCAGCTGTTATAGGCACTTGGGAAATTGTCAGCGTCGCGCTTCAGAACCAGTCGCAAAAGACACAAAATGGGCCGGCGGATGAACAGGTCCAGGAGAGCCCGGTTCCACGCTACACCCGGTCCATCACCTAGACGTGTGCTATTGTTCAGTTTCAGCTCTACTGGCATGTCTTGCAGTCGCCCTTCTAACTCTCTGATGAGCTCTTCGGCCGAAGGTGACTCTCCATCAAAACCGGCGGTATGTACTGATGACATTGCTCTTATCCGCGAGGGCAGCGAATTAGCCAAGATTATCAGCCAAAGCGAGTCCGTCACCTCCGTTGTCGGTCTAGCGAGCGGGAGCTCAGAGGTGCTCTCGTCGTAATCATCATCAATAAGATTGGACGGAGTGAGCGGACCAAAGTCCACATCAGGAATGGAGGACGGCAATCCAGCCGAAATCGAAGCCTGCAACTCCATCTCCGCAATTGTCACCCACAGACGCCTTCGCAGCTCTCTTTGGTATGCTGAAAGATTGTTACAGGTGGAGAGATCCAGGTGAAGGCCCATCACCATGGCGGTACGCATCAGTGCGCCCGTGGCTTGCCAAAGCTCTTCTGGTGGCTCGCCCCGGAGATGCCGCGCAATGGTTATCAAGACGTCGGTTTGAAGCATCATAGGATCAGTGCGTTGTTTGCGAGACAGGTTCCGCAACCACGCTCGAACTAAATCGACTGCAGGCTTATGGAGATAGTCCCAGGCTGTCGGGTTTTCTTCCTTATAGTACTCGTCCGCCATGGCCCACCCAATCGTCAGAACCGCCGTCAGCTGCGGAAGGAATGCTAGCGATAGTTGGTCCTCCGCATTTGGATTGTTGCGCCACTCGGCATATTGTCGGCGAAATGTTGGGCGATGAAGTACGCGAAGAGTCTGTTCAAAATTTCCCAGATACAAGGCAACTAGATGGCCACATGCATCTTCTGGCGGTAGGTGACGTTTCAGCTCCTGGAGCTCTGGCGACGAGTCAATTTCAGAGGCTGAGTCAGGCGAATTTGCCGGAACACCCGACTTTCGCTGGATGAACTGGGTCTCTCTGAAGAGCCTGAAGACTGGCGAGTCGTTGTTGCAATTGTCGGCAAGAAAGCTCTTTGCTGCTTCGCACTGATGGAGTAGCGTTACGCGATGGTTCTGGCCATGATATCGGGTCCGTGTCCCTTTGACTCCCAGCGTGCCCAAATAAGGACGTGCAGGGAGCGAAGGCACGACTGGAGCTGGACTGGTCGTTCCGGTATGGGCCTCAAGGCCTCCGGCCATAGAAAGACGCTCCTCGACCCTCCTCAATCGTTGCTGCAAGTCCTCGATGATTCCAAGCCCGGGCACAGGTTGGTCAGCCACTTCCGACCGAGCTCGTTTAGCTGCATTCCCAACACCATTCTGGAAAGCGCAAGTGGAAGGACATCCAGCCTTGGTGCAATTCCGACAGGGGGTGACGCGGTCGCATCTGAGCTTCTTCTCACGACAACGAAGACACGAGATCACCGGTCGCGGTCGCGGTCGCGGTCGCTTGCGGGGCTGATCATCTGACACGGTCTGCCCTACATCGATGGAGGACATTTTTAGGTATAGTTAGTCTTTGGCCAGAAGAGTGAGCCTCCCCTGGCTCGGGCTTGTTGATGCGCGTCAACCACCGTGGGCACCACTCACGCTATGCTGGATCCAGTTTAGCTCTCCGGGGGCTATTTTTGGCCTGTTCTGTGCTTGACCTCGCCACCACAGGCAACAGAAGCATTGCATCTTCTCTGATATGTCGGATATCCGTAGTGGATTGGCCAAGCTGATACTAACTTTGTCACTCAAGCCGAGACATAGCACTTCGACTATATGTATATATCCAGAAACAGGAACCTGCACAATCTAGTTCGTAATAACAACACCCTCTCCATCCCACTCATCTCCAAGCGCAGCCTTAACCAAGAAACTCGCCACACTCCCCCTTGTGGTACTCGCCATAAGCGGAACCCCCTTTCCATCATCTTTCCATATCCTAACCTCTTCCTCCTCGGTGCCATCTCCTCTACTACCCTCAACAAGTCTCCCCGGCCGCACAAAAACAAACCTCACTCCGGCATCTCTAACAATCCTCTCAACAGCATTATGATCTTCATAAGTATACCACATGTTACTCTTCTTCATCAATAGCTGCAAAGCACAGGACATGTTCTTCCAGCTTTCCCCCACACCAAAGGCTTGTAGGATCACCGTCTTGGAGACGCCAAACTCGGCCATGCATGCTAGGATATTCTTGTTGCAAACTGTCATGAAGTCTGGTGGGGTGGTCGGTGCTGCAAAGGGCGAGTCGCTGGCGCGTGTAGAGGCGAGAGTGACGATGACGACGTCTGGGGTGTGCGGTGGGGTGAAGGTAGTGCGCAGATCGGCGAGGGATGTTGGTGTTCCTGATTTTGTTCATCAAGTGTGTACGGAGTACGCGGTGGAAGATCGTGTATACCTTTGAACACTGTGAGACCTGCCCTGGGGTCTCCTCCTAGAGCGGAAGGGTTTCGGGCAAGAGCTGTGACGTCGTGGTCTAGGGTACAGTTAGCGACATCTCATACTGCAGGTGGTGTTGAGATGTACTTCGTGCCAGTAGTTCATCGATGACGAGTCTTCCGCAGCGTCCGGTGCCGCCTATCACGATAATGCGCATTGTGCTTCTGAATAAAATGTCTCCGGTATGTCTTGTGGAAGTCTCGCACTATAAGTATAGGGTTGAGGGTAGATGGCTGGCCGGAGATAGAATCGGATCCGACCGGAGATCGTCCCCTGGGGAAGTGTTGCGCGTAAAATTTAAGCATACAAGAGTGCAATATGTTGGCTACATCACATCTGTCACAGCGCCTCTATCGAGCAAGATTTTTGCAGTGGCTCTAAAGCCGGCCCTGCCGGCCCACGACAACGGGGTTTGCCCATAGTGGTCGACGTGATTGGTTGCCGCCCCGCTGTCAAGGAGAATCTTCACGCACTCGCTATGCCCCAATTCAGCTGCTTTGATGAGCGGTGTTCTCCCCTGTTTGTCCGGTAAGTCCACCAAAGCACCGGCATTGACTAAAATTCGGACAACCTCATCATGACCCTCCTTCACGGCATACGCCAAGGGCGTAGCGCCGCCTCGGTTGCAGGAGTTCAACGAGGCGCCTCTGTCGATCAGAACAGTAATAACTGCCGTTCTTCCAAGTCCAGCTGCCATGGCTAACGGAGTCTCGCCCTCATCATTTGTGTCTTCGAGCTCTTCCGGGGCGATCTGGAGAAGGGCTAAAGCGTGGTGCAAATTCTCTACGGCGGCGTAGTGTATGCGGTTCATAACACTAGTTGAGCTATATGTTGAGCAAGTTGCCGGTCGTAACTTCTGCTTGTCTCCTAGGAAGGCTAATGTCAATGCCTCGAGGGCGATCTGTGTATCGCCTTCCATATGATCGGCCAGTCTCTTTGTGGCATAGGATAGCAGAGGGTATTTTTCGTAGAGGTCACTAGGGTCAAAATCATCATTAAAAGTCTCTAGCGACATATATCGGAGACAAGTGCCTGCGATCTCAAGATGCAGTTGGGGAAGATAAGTTCTGTTATTTCGTTCAAAATATTCCTTTGCCGTGTAGTGAACTAGACGCATGATGCTTGTTTCTTGATCGACTGTTATTAAACCGGCACATATTGAGAGCAGATAGGAAGGGGATGTCAATCCGTCAGGGTGGATATCGGTGTCTCCCTCGCGAACTGCCAGGGCATGTTGCACCTGCACGATGCTCAAGGGCTTGACTGCGCCAACAATCCAGCAAAGAGTTCGCAAAGCCAAAGCTAGAGTGTCGGAGTTCTGACCCCGTATTCGCTCCATTGCCTGTTCGTATATCGCGCCAGAAGTGGTCGGCAGATTCTCTAGACCCTCTTTGAGATCCCTGACATTGTGCTTTGTGGCCAGAAAGTTGACGTGGAACTGAGCATGTAGAAACCTACAATGCACAGTAGATTAGTACGCATGACCCGTACTGGAGTCCAAGCACTACTTACATTCCCTGTGCCTTTTCAACAACTTCGTCTACAATCCTCAGGCGAAGCTCCTCATCCGTGTTCAGTGAGCTGGCGAGGACGAAATCATGTCTCTGGACTTCCGAGGCCACATACGTTCGGATATCCTCCCCAAATGCTGTGATCCTCAACCAGTCGTCTTCAGTGAATGACTCTTCAATCGTGCCGATTGGCCGGCAGGTAACGAGTAGGCTGACATCCCGTTTTAACTGTTTTAACACATCTATCAGGTTGTTCCTGTTCTTCTCGTCCTGGCATTCATCGAGCGCGTCAACCACGACAAATATGCGAGGAAAGCTCGAATATATAGACTTTAGAGCGACCAAGAGCTCTTTCACGTTGGGTGCCGTTTTGTGCATTCTATGAGCGAGGTACATCTCATCGACCCGGGTTGGTAATGTGGAAAGCTGAAGGCATAGCTGACGCAGCAGCGATTCAAGCAGGTCTCTTGCCGTGTATCGTTCGTTGTACGTGCAATATATGTATGCGAGCCCCCCTTCGCTATGGCAGACTGTGCGCTGGAGGTGGTCAATTACGCTAGCTGCGATAATGGTCTTTCCGGCACCAGGAATGCCAGGACAATATAGAGTTGACTTCTGTGTATCAATCCAGTGTTGGAACCGGTCGGACTCGAGGAACCAACTTGCTGTTCCAGGTTGGCGTCGAGATATCATGTCGTTCTGCTTTGAGGTATAATCCAACCGAGATAACCAGGAAAGGACTCCCTCTCGGTAATGCCCTGCAACCGATCAGCGTCAACATCGCAACTTTAGAAACCAGGAACAACACCCACTTTCCTCCGCTGACAGAATAGTTTCCTTGACCTCCTTGATGCTATCCTCAATGTTGCTCAGCTTATTCAATACTGGAAAGCGATTCCATCAACTTCCATTCCCTCATATACAGCAAGTTGAGGTCGAACATACCTTGTTTAACTGGCGGGAGGCCCTTGATTCCCTGTTCTGGAACGAGAAGCAACAGCTCTTTTGCATGTGCTGCCGATGTTATAGCGGCATACGGCTGCCATGCCTTGTTCTTGTGCGAGTCGGCGTAGTCGCAGATGCCGCGTATCACCAGACATGGAAACTGATCCATCAGGCCTCCAGGAATGTCGTCAACTACAGCCTCAAAGCAGGGTAAGGCACACTTACCGGCAGCTTCCATTTCAAAACAAATAATGCTCGCCTCCTTGGCCCATTTGTCTCGCAATATAGCATCCCGCATCACAGTATTACCGGAGCCAATTGTCCCGTAGTGAACCACGGGGTTGAGAGAGTCGCGCTCCTCTCTGATAATCAGATTCTGTTGACTCTCACCAAGGCATGCTTTGCAGGTCTTGCGGCCCTCGACGTGGACTGTTTCCGCCTTAAAAAGCTTGTCCTTCTCAGGGCCTGGGTACTTGAAGCGCTTGGACATCCCTGGGTTCCTATGAATGGCTTCATCCACTAACTGTGGGATCCGATTTCCTTTCCGGTCATGCTCAAACCTCAGCCTCGTCAGAGCGCTCAGTATTAATGCTGGCGGCTTGTTTAGTTTTCCACCAGCATGGACAAACTCTTTACTCTGTATCGCCTTGCCGAAATCGTACTGCACGACCGCCTCTGACGTTTTGCTGTGTAAGCTGACGACAACATCGCCAAGCCGTATATCTTTGACTTCACCCTCGTCACCATCATCAGAGTCACTCTCTTCCTCATAGTCCGACGTCGCCTCTTGTCTTGGTGGGCCATATTGCGGAGCGCCGCCGCCTATACCAACCATTAGACCAAACCGGATCGAAGGGAAGCTGTGCAGCATGTTGTTCGCAACCGACGCTGCTGAAACCGTTCCCGTCGTTTCTGCGGGTAAACATGCAATTGCCACGTTATGACTACCTATGCGGCCCAGAAGATACGAGTTTGTGTCTTGCTGGCTGGCAGCAGGAAGGATCGGATGTTCCTCATCCAACATGGCGGCGGCCGCCAGCAACTCCGGGTCCGCGAGAGCGCATATCCACCCGATCGAGTAATCGTCATGCGCAAATTGCCGGGGAAGCTCGGACATAGTATTTGCGGATGGTATGCAACTTATATGCGTTGAGTGAAAACCTTTCTTGGAGGATTTGTGAGGCGGGGTAACGCTCCCCGGTCGCGCGCTTATGGCTGGACTAGCTCATTATAACCTCCATCTCGCCTCTCTTCCCATCCTCATTCTCGTGCCAAACAAGCGAAGCTTCGACGTCGTCGTTGTCGTGCAAAACAGTACACGGGCAGTTCCTACCTCAGTCTCCGCACTCTGCTATTTCGACTTGACATGCAAGATCATGCCTGCATGGCTGGTTGTCCCATTGGCTCCGTAATTGCACGAGACTACCCTTGCTATCTGGATAATCATATTTCTAGCACTAGCGTAGCACCTCCCTGGCGCATGGCGCGTGTCATCCAATCTCTGGTCCGATCATATTCGCGTAAGCTGTGCCTTCTCACTGGGCCCAGCTGTTGTTGTATTGAGTCCTCCTCGGGCAGTGGGAGCGAAGGAACGTCAGTTTTTTCTGGATAGGAAGTCTTGTGCATTAAGAAGCTTGCTTTATAAGGAGACATATGTACAGTGCAACGTAAATACGGGTCAAACACAATATGGAACTTCTATCACAACTAACCTAACAACTCCTCCCTTAGCACCCTCTCAATCTCATCATGGTAGTGCTTCATCGTCTCAGGCTCCTGATAGCCATCGTTAAACTGCGACACCATCCGCAGTCTATCCCGGAACGTGTAGATATGCAGCCCGTTCATACCCAGCACAACATCACACGCGAGCTTCCAGTCATGAACAACAACACCATCACCGTACGAGCGCTGCAGATAATTCTCGACCAGTCCGAGGCTGCTCACCAGCGCGTCAGTGGGAATAGGTGCGCTTTGGTACTCGGGACTCTTGACGACCTCAGTGAGAGTGGTCGTGAAAGCGTCATTGACTTCAAGAATATATGGATTCTCCTTGATTTGGTTGCGATAGTAATGATTGAGATGCTGCGTAAGCTCCCAGAAGCTGGCGGGGAGATTGATTGAGTAGGGAAGAGGAATGTAGTAATTCGAGGCAGCAACTGTGTTGTATGGAGGCGGCAGGTATTGGCGGATGTTGAACTCACACGGGGATGTATAGCGTGTAGTATTGCTGTCCGAGTCTGCGTACTTGCTGAGGACACGGATATATGCAGCATGTACCGCCGCTGTAACCGTGATGCCGCGTTTCTTGCAAGCGACAATGATGGCCCGTGTTGTTTCTTCGTTGAAGACGTGCTCGAGGCTCTGGCATTGGCCTGCCGGAGCCTTTCCAATCTTGGACGGAAAGCCAATAGCAGGTAATTTGGTGATGTATTCGTATAACAACACAGACCCTTGCTCGACCTGTTCTGGCGTCAGGTCCTTCGCCCCGATAACATCCTCCAACGCAGGTGCCAGGCGGGTGTATTCCTCGCCAAAGGTAAAGTCGTGGTTCGGGTTTGTCAAGGCTCGAAAGTACTTATCCCACCACATAATGACACCAATCCCGTCGGCTGTAGAATGGTGTACGTGCAACACCAACTCTGAGGTTCTCGGAAGGTAGTACAACGTTGCAGGTTTCTGTTTCCGGCCCTCGCGATACAACTCTTCCGCATCGCGTTCGTAATCAACGACGAATGTTGACTGGAGCCAATTTTCGAGCTCGGTGTCAGTGGCGACCTCGTAGACCTTCTTGCCTTCTTCAAGCGTGGTTGCAATGTCGGGCTCTTCGTACCGGATTTGCTTCCATGCGTGCCGAAGGGCGAACTCCGCATTAGCAATATTTAGTTCGACTTTCACTTTCGAGAAAATATTGTATTGGAGACGACCATCATAGAGAGCCGCTGAAATGTTTCCGGTATAGGCGAGGTATTCTTCCATCCCTCCTAGGGGGCGCTCCCAGCGGGTGGTGGAGACTTGTGTCCAGCCCATTGTATATAAGGTGGAGTTTTGCTGGCGAGAGTAATCAAGGTGTAGTACAATCGGTGATCAAGCGCTCTTTATAGTCTCACGCCAGGTTAGAGTTAGAGCACCATGGATCTGAGGGTGACCAGGAAGGAAGAATTATGGTCTTTTCTCTGGACCACTGGTTGGAACTAAAGATTTTTGTAGAGAAAGATATGGAATGACACCATTACCCAAAGAGAAAGATGCGTTCGGACGAATTGCATCGGAAACCGAGCTTTGTGGAGTCACCGGACTAACGGCTATTTCTCAATATTGGGCATTATGAAGCTGGGGACTGCGCTGTGTAATATATATTACCAGCTTAGCAAGCTGCCGACACTTCTAGCCTGGAGGTGGTAGGACTAGAAAACCATGATACGAGCTCAGAGCGCGCCGTATGCTACCTGATACGGCTTCATCAAGTATCTTCCAGTTGGTCATAGCGTCCAATCAGATTGTGTGGTTTTATGGTTCAGCCCCCAATCTGAAAGACCATGACGTTGCGCGGCTGTGCTTGCGAGCTGGAATTGTTGATTCTTAGCCTGGAAGTCTGCTGACTCTATTTCTCACCTGGGATCTACCTAGGTTTTTTATGTCATTGATCAATGTCATACTCACGGCTACCACGGAGAGTTGTTGTGATAGTTAATTGGAGTAGCTCACTACCAACCTGTCAGCAGTAGCACTCGTCCACTCCCCACCTCGGCAGCTATTGAGGTCTCTCAGAAATGATTCCTCTCTGGCTGTCTCGGCAGAAGTGGAGTGTTTGCCTCCCTCCCGGCGTCACGAGAAGGTACCCCAGGACGACCTGTTCTCGTAATGGTGGGTGAACTTTGACTAAATACTGTATGCTCACCTGCCTTCATGCACGAATAGGGCTAAGACGAAGCTTTAGTGGTGTATACTATATCTCTTACGTGGATTGTTGGATATATTACCGCTTATTGTGCCCGACTCGAGGTTGAATATCTTCCATAGCCTTTTTCATGGGAGTTACCTTCCGGTTGGCCGTGCGTAGCATCATATTGCTTACCGAGATCCTTTGTGTCTGTGAATGTAGCTCCATATTCCGCTATGGTTTGTCTACCTCGTTGAGCAGCCGCATTGGTGGTGGTTGCCCCATGGTGTCAGCTTGTCCCTTCCCTCCCACTTTTCTCCTGTCGTCGGCTTGCTTCACCATGCACATCGCAATATAGGGTCAGGGACTCTTGAGTTATGATGTTAGACTTCATATCAATCATGACACCGAATAAATAAAGGCACACCCTTGTAGGTAATCCGAATCGACAGCAATATATATTTGAGTGAAGCACAGGGCGAAAACAAGAAAGTATTAATTCTCTTATCCACGAGGACCAAGACCAGTCCAACTGACATGAAGGCATAAGTTTAGTTAATCAACATAGTCTAGAGTGCTGTTCCATGTGTTCAGAGCAGTGTGGTGTCCTTTAAAGAGTGCAAAGACCATCTCGATTCTCTGTTCCGAGTTATCTCCGAGCGCCAAGACTAAAAGCTTGGCCGTGTATGATTGGCGGGAGCGGACATGACTAATATGAGCAGACGTTGATTGGTCAGAGCGGATAACACCTCCGCAGTCTCCGCAGCGTAACCCAGGCTCTATAGTCTATACCACTCTTCAACACTTACATGACTTTTCTAGCGAGGAGCAGCCAGAGCTATTCTCAGTGGGCTGTTAAGCACTGCTGTCAGAATGATTATGCCTCAGATAGGCCTTTTGATGGACCGGTGTGCCAAGCTGAGCAGGCAGCTGTTTAAACCCATCTGCAGTAGACGCGATCAGTAACCTGCTCCATGGCCCTCTTATACTCCTTCATCCCCGGACTGGCATACAATTAGGCCACGGCATCCCACCGAGAATAAAGTCGTCAGCATCAAGTTCGTCAACATAATCAACCCCAAGCCGTATACTATAGTCCTCTGCTTCGTCCTCACCAATAACCTATGATGCGATCACAGCAAAATACGACCGCGCAGCAGCAGCAGCAGCAGCAGCAGCTTGCTTCGGATAATGCTGATTTGACTCTTTAGGCTTCCAGGGCCATTGCACATGGCATGTGCATACTCATAGTATATCGACGGCTCGTATGATGCGTTCGTCATTCTTTCTCACTCACTCAAGCCCTGCCACATAAGCTCCCAGGGAACGGCGCGAGCGAAGCGCGGGTTGTATTTGTCGCGGTTGATGCTGTCGATGATAATGAATTGGCCATGAGTAAGATGTTTGCGTCGCGGGGTTAGATTCTGCGGATGCCTGTCCAACCAATGCAGAATCCCCTGGCCGTTGGTGCTGACGAGGACGGTGTATAAAGTGGATCTCGATCACTGCTCGTAACTTGTAGGGTCAGAATTTGTGTGAGAGAGGATGGTGTTGGCGCATGATTTGAGCTTTACCTGGCCCCGGCGTTGCTGAATGTATACCGGACCGGAGATGTTGCCTGAAGCTTGATATCCATTAGTCAACAGGTTCTATGATATTGGATTGCTCGCTTTCAGATTACTTTGATGTAGACGACTTCTTTTCCATCAGTCGAAATATGATAAGTGCCACCAGAACACTCAAACTGCAACCTCACAGAATGAGCATCTAAAATCCGAGTCGAGTGGATGATGATTGTCTCAAAGTACAATTCGGTTTCATCTTCAAGGGTGACCTTGGGCGGGTCGTCGGGAAATGAATACTTGACGTTTGTATAATGGGATGAAAGTAATCTTTCGATAGGAAGAGGCTTTGACCATGGACATGTGCCAGCTCCCAGTGTCATTGGAGTACTTCTGAGCATACGCAGGTCGGCTTCTACTTGCCCGAGCCATGGTGGCGTCGGGAAACGAGGCGGCATTGATGCCTGGTCCGATTTGGGGCTCAGTGCGTTCGTGATTTTCTCCTAGAGCAGTAAGGTATACTGACCCCGCACTAAGCGATTTAATGAGTCAATTCCCCGGAGCAACCCAAGAACAGTCCCCAGGGCCAGCACAGAATGCCGCCTCGCCGGTCCCACGCTAAATCCCATCATGGGTGCACCCAGTGCAAACGACGCAGAATCAAGTGCAACGAAGCTCGCCCAGCCTGCGCATCCTGCAGACGGAAACAACTGCCGTGTGCTTACAACAGTGTGGCACCACAGGCCGCTCCTCCTCTCACTGGTGATGCTGCTCTGATACGACAAGTTGCCTCGCCCCTTGCTCTCCAGGATCTGGAGCTGTTACACCACTGGCATACGCTGACTGCCGCCTCCCTCGATAATGCGCCGATTGTACAGGATATCCTGCGCACCGTATTTCCGCAGGAGGGACTGGCGTCTCCGTTTCTTCTGCACTCGATACTTGCGGTAGCTGCTTTACACAAAGCACAAGCCATTGCAGAGGAGAGGCGAGATCATTATGGCGCACTTGCGAGGGCACATCATAATATGTCGCTCGTACTCTGTGGTCCATTCCTCAATAGCATCACGCCCCTTAACTGCCACGCTTTGTTCGGCTTCTCCTGTCTGGTACCAATCTTCGTCTTCGCTGCCCACTCGACTGGAATAAGCCGACTCAGAAGCTTAGTCGAAGTTGTTGATTCCTTCAAGCTAATTAGGGGCACCTGCTTCGTTGTGGATCGCGCTCGGCCTTGGATTAACGAGGGCCCATTGCACCCGCTGCTGCGAATTGGCCACTACCGACAGGAGCAAGCATCTGCCGCAAAACAACGGGCGTTAAATCTATCGTCACAGATCATGGTAGCTATAGAGAGAGTGCCTGAAGTAAGGCAGAACAAAGATATTGGCACCACTCTTTCCAGCCTCTTACACCTGCTGCATATCTTTACAGAGACCGGCGACGCCAGGGCTATTCTATCCTGGCCATGTCTGGCCAACCCGGAATTCTTTGACCTGGTTTTTTCCCATGATCGTGGCTCAATGCTTGTACTCTACATATTTGGTCGCGTTCTGGGGGTTGTTCCTCTGCTTTGGTGGCTTGACGGGTGGTCTTCATTCTTGGTGGAATTGTGCAGGGATTCCATGGTGCTGGTAGACCAAGAGTTTCTCGACTCGATTACCATATAACTGAAAGCTCCCGAATTAGAGTTAGTTCTTACGCTAGCTTGTCGCTGATCATTCGATGCATCAAGAAGTCACAAGTATAGGTCCTCCTTCGAATGGTATTATGTACAGCCGTGTTTGCAGTATGTGGATGTTGTAGGCAGCAGAACACAGTGCCAGATTGCTTGCCCCCTCACCAACTTGGGCCATTATAAAACCCACCATAATGGTCCTTCCCCTCTTCATCTCATTGGGGCCCATAAGGTCCTACTGCCCACCCTCCTCCGCCAACCGCTGAGTCGCAGTCTTCGTCTTATGGAACCTCCACGGCTTGATCCTCCGCTCAAACAACTCATCCAACTCAGCAGCGGATCGTCTGATTATAGTTAGCGTGTAACCAATTGCCGATGGCAGCGGTACGAACCCCTTTGTCTCCGGAATCAAGAACCACATGCCCAAAGCAAATGGGAAACCGACACCCGCATAGAACCAACCGGTCTTCAGACGCCAATTCCATTCGTTCGCATTCGTCATATACGGCACCAAGACATTCATTACCACGCCTACCACACAGGTTGAAGCGGCGCCAAACCCGGCCGTGTACGGTCGCAAGCGCTGGGACGAGATTTCACCGATATATCCCCAGCCTGTTGCTCCATTGGCCGCCAAACCAACATCTGGTCCCGTTAGCTGTTGTGAACACGGTGAATTCGCAGCACTTACTCCAGAAGCAGGCGAATAAAATAAAGATATAAGTCGAGGCCTTGACCTCCGGCACAACACCGACGATTCCGATCGCAATGCAAGATAGCCATGAAAGAGTGGTTCCACTACACGCGAGGATTCTGCGGCCGGTGAAGTCGACAATTGTCACCAAGACCAGTACGGTGCCGATCTGAATTGACGAAGTGATGACCTTGACACGGAAGGGGTCGTCGATTCCAGCTTGCTGGAAGAAGTATGTGCCAAACGTCCCGAACAAGGTCAAGCCGATGAATTGTTGAGACATGTTGGTCCAGAGGGTAATGAGAGTCCTCAGTCCGTTGACCCCTCGGAAGATTTCATACCAATGCTCGCGACGCTGTTCGACGGCAAGGGCGCGCTCATGCTCGGCGGTCATGACGAGGACCTGCAGCTGGTGTTCGACATTATAATCGTCCACGTCACGGTGCAACTTGACAAGCTCCTTCTTCGCCCTGTCCAACTTTCCAGCGGTCACGCACCACGCAGGGGTCTCCGGCACTAAGAGGTAGATGATCAACATGAGACCAAGCTGGCCCCATTGCGTATAGATAGGCGTCCTGAAATCAGTCGGATTGTTGCGTGAGAGATTATGAAGCGCAACCTGGGCGAAGAAAGACCCCAAAGTCCACCAGAGACTATAAGACATCAACAGCGCGCCACGAATGCGTGTGGGCGCCACCTCGGCGATATAGGTTGGAACGTTTGACTGAACACACCCGACACCAATTCCTGCCAGGAGTTTGCCAATCAACCAGCCCTGCCACACGGTGGTCACAGACTCAGCAATCACACTGCCCACCAACACCAGCCAGTATGAATACATCGCTACCTTCCGCCCATACCTGCTCGAAAGGAAAGGTAAGGTCGTCATCCCGATGATCTGACCACAGGACATGATCGAACTCCACCCGCTGAGAATGGGGGAGGCCAAAGCGGGAGAGCCATCGGCAGACGTCTGCGTCGCGAACTCCTTCACGAAGCCCTTGTTTGCAATAATACTGGCATTGATACTGCAACCGTCAGCAGGGATCACTCCACGAGGTAGTCAACGTACCCAATCTGGTAACCGTCTGTGGCAGCGCTAAAGGCCATAGCAAAGCACACCAGGGTGGCGATCTTAAACTTTTTAATTGTCTCGATAACACCGAGGTGCTCATAACCACTCATCAACTGTCCACGATTCGCTGCATCAGCAGCCGCTTCGTTCTTGACGGGCACATCGGTGGTCTCGACATGTTCGAGCGGAACGGGTTTCTCTTCCGGACGTGCGGATGCCATCTTGGGTGTTCAGGCGTCACTTCTTGGTGATGTCGGGGTCATAGATGAGTCACGGCAGTTGAAGTCATATCAACGATGATTTTGACGCGGGCATAGCGTTCTTAAAGTCCGCTGTCAGCCTGCATGGAACATCTACCACCGAGGTGGCTTGGTCCCGTGAGAGGGCACGAACCACCGAGATTGCCTCGCTTGAGCTCTACCCCCTACAATGTCCATATTCTCTGTTGCCATGCGAGCCTCGTTTGGCTGGGGCCGAGGTCTCCGGAGCTGACTGTGTCCCCGGGCTGTATTGCGGGGGTGGGTATCTGGGGATGGGAGGCGAATGGAATCGGTGTAGCGAGCACCAACTCAAAGACCGACGGCGTATGAGCACCTGAGTACACTGCAGGATTCTGATGGCAGTGGACTCTCTGGCGCCTCGAAAACTTTACCCGATGTGGTAAAAGTCACGACGCCTTGGGGACGGTCGGGGTAGTCGTCGGGGAACCCTAGACCCTCTTGTAAAGCAGAAAAGGCTGTCGAGCCAATTAACGGCATTATCCATTGGCATTCGGCCTGTTAGCTAAGCGGACTAAGGAGATCTAGATGCAACCTATGACATTCCTTCGCTAAGCTCTGCTGAAACATGCTCCACAGTTTACCGCTGCGTTTTCCGACGCTCCTCAAAGGTCTCCTTGAGATACCACGCCGACTTCTTTGGGGTTCGCACCAGCGTCTCAAAGTCCACATGGGTGATTCCATAGCGAGGGCCGTAGCCAGCTGACCACTCTGATTACATATTAGCACTGGCACATTGGCAACAAGGGGGAAAACATACCGAAGTTGTCCATCAAGCTCCACACGTAGTAGCCCAGGACTTGAACTCCATCCTCAAAGACCCCTCTCGAGATAGCATCAAGATACAACCCTAGATACTCCACCCGGAACTGATCATCCACCGCCTCTTCCACACTCATCTGACTTTCGCCAGGCACGGGACAGCCATTCTCCGTCACGATAATGGGCACTTTGTACCTGCTCCAAATCCAACTCAGCAATTTCCGGAATCCCTGCGGGGCTGTTCGCAGCCAAGGCATGCCCGAGACAGGCCCAACGGCTCGCCCCTCACTGTTCGTGGAGAGCTCCTCCACATTGCCGGTACAGTCTTCCAATGGTGGTGCACCAGACAAAGCACGCGCGAACTTAGTAGAGTAGTGGTTCATTCCGTAGAATTTGTGGGAGGGCGCCAACTCTCTCAGCTGCGCCAGCTCGCTTTCGGTAAATCTGGGAAGACGATCCCCGAGCTGATTTCGCATGACATCGGGGTAATCCTTCCCGAGGAAGACGGGGTCCGCGAACCATGCGATGTAGAATTCCAGACGGCGTTGCACGGCCTCGTCGTCAGCGGGGTTGGAGGCGTCCCACGGCTCATACCAGTGCCCGTTCAGCACGATTGAGATGTCGCCTTTCTGCTTCGGCGCAAAATCCCGGGTATAGAGCGCAACAGAAGCCATGTGAGCAAGGATAAGCGAGTGTCCAACGATCCACGGCTCCGTGGCACTATCGCCACCAGTAGCCGTACTGCGGCCAGGTGCAAGGACACCAGAATGATGCCCAAAGACCGCAACGATATACGGCTCATTGAAGGTAACCCACTTGGTCACTCTATCACCAAATCGCTCAAAGCAGATTCTCGAATAGTGCTCGAAATCCGCGACGAACTCCTTCGTGTCGAGGAACGCCCCGTAGCGGTCGAAAAGAGCTTGAGGTATATCCCAATGGTAGAGCGTGACAACAGGCTCAATTCCCCGTTTAAGAAGTCCGTCAATCACTCGGTTGTAAAACTCTATTCCTTTTTCGTTGACTGGATCATTTCTTCCACCAAGGGGGATAATGCGGCTCCAAGCGAGACTGAACCTGTAGACATCGACGGCCAATGAAGCCATGAGATCCAGATCCTCCTCAAGGCGGTTATAGTGGTCGCAGGCGACATCACCATTCTCGTTGTTTGTGTGCGAGGGCGTGAGGTGGCTGAATGTGTCCCAGATCGATGGGCCTTTTCCGTCAGCGCTCGGCGCCCCTTCAATCTGGTAGGCGGCCGTTGCGGTGCCCCAGCGGAACGTTGGAGGAAGAGGGAGATTTTCGACTGCAGGCAAAGGGTCGTAAGGTGACTCTTGAGGAGAAGTCGAGGAGGACGGCTCGAGGGCCTCAAACATGTTGATATTCATCTTGGTGGTATCCATGACTGCGGTGTTTGGTCAGAGTTGGGTGTGGACTGTTGATGGTTCCGAGTTAAAAGCCATGAGGGACAGGTAAGATATAACTACATCAGGGCAGCGAAGATGCATGGGTTGGCGAAACGATGATCGGTGGATTCTCTGTGGATGTCTCCAAATACCGAGCATGGGGTCCTCGCGGTATCTGGGCCCGAGAGGGGCATAAGACGAGGATTCCCACCACAAATAACATCTTCTTTCATGGCACTCTCTGACTGCTAATAGTCATGACTCGAATAATCAACCTCCGTTTCGAGCACTATAACCCACCCAACACCCTGGGTGTGGAGGAAACTCGCCCTCGGCTCTCGTGGCAGTATGCGGACAACCCCAGCGACTTCAAACAGGCCGCCTACGAGGTTGAGGTTTCTGAAATCATTTCTGATTCTCGAAGCACTGTCATTTCTTTAACGAAGAAAGCCTCTTCTACTAGTTATCTCGTCCCCTGGCCCTCGTCACCCTTGGCCTCACGCCAAAAGATCGCAATTCGAGTGCGAGCATGGGACCAAGGCAATTATCTCACCGGCTGGAGCGACCCAGCATACCTCGAGGTCGGTCTCCTGAACCGCTTCGACTGGCAAGCCACTCGCATCGCCGCACCATGGGGCCCAGAAACATCAGCGCCAGATCCAGAGCAACTGTACCGCAAAGAATTCCATCTTCCTGCTAGAATCAAGGAGGCGCGCCTTTACATCACCGCACAAGGGGTCTATGAGGCAGAAATTAATGGGAGTATTGTGGGTAACCACTTCATGTCGCCTGGGTGGACGACCTACGATGGGAGACTACAGTACCAGACATACGATGTCACCGACTTCCTGTCAAACGGGGCTAACTGTATCGGGATCCGCGTTGCGGAGGGTTGGTTCTCCGGAAGAATTGGCTTTGAAGGTGGCTATCGGAATATTTGGGGGAAGCATACTGCGCTCCTGGCCCAGATGGAATTCACCCTTGACAGTGGAGAAGTGCAGACCATAGTCTCAGATGGGTCGTGGAAGGTGACCAAGGGCCCAATCCGGCTCGCGGAGATTTACGATGGGGAGAAGTATGATGCCACCAGGGAAATCGAAGGATGGTCGTCTGTTATTCCTCGTGGGCCGGGCGAGTTGCTCTGGTCGCCGGTGCTTGTGATGGCTGATCTGCCCCAATCTGTGAAACTGACCAGTGGTTTCAGTGAGCCAGTTCGACGTATTGAAATCGTTAAGCCAGTCTCGAAATTCATTACACCATCCGGAAAGACAGTTCTTGACTTTGGCCAGAATCTGGTTGGATACCTGCACTTGAAAAACATCAACGGCGCGGAAGGAGACAAGATCACCCTCTCTCACGCCGAAGTACTTGAACATGGTGAAATATGCACCCGGCCACTCCGAATCTGCAAAGCTGTCGATGAATACACTCTCAAGGGTACACCGGATGAGGAATACGCTCCCCGATTTACATTCCACGGTTTCCGCTATGCCCAGATCGACAACTGGCCGTCAGCAAGCGGGAATCTTGAATCCTCTGCCGTCGCGATCGTCACCCACAATGACATGAAGCGGACTGGAGAATTCTCCTGCTCCCATGATCTCATAAACCAGCTATTCCAGAACATCATCTGGGGGATGCGTGGAAACTTCCTCTCTGTCCCAACCGACTGCCCCCAGCGCGACGAGCGACTCGGTTGGTCCGGTGATCTTGCACTCTTTGCACCAACAGCCGTACTTCTGTATGACTGCTTCAACTTCCTTAAGAACTGGCTCATCGATGTGGAGTACGATCAAAAGGTGCTCGGTGGTGTTCCGGCAATGGTGACTCCTAACAATACCCTCCCTGACCCAATATGGTGTCGACGCGTTCCTTGTGCGATATGGCATGACGTTACCATCCTGGCCCCATGGGCCTTGTATGAGGAGACTGGTGATGAGAGTATTCTTGCGCAGCAGTATAACAGCATGGTTACGTGGATGAGTAAGGTGCCACGCAATACAGATGGGAGTCCGCATCTGTGGGATAATACGGTTTTTAATCTTGGGGTATGGCTCTAATCTTTCGCAGCACGCTGCATCATAGACTAATGCTATCAGGATTGGCTTGACCCCGCCGCTCCCCCAAACGCCCCGTGGAAAGGTGCAACAGACGCCCGTCTAGTAGCCAACGCCTTCCTCATCAACAGCTTAACCCTCATGTGCAAGATCACCTTAATTCTGAACCAAGCTAGCGACCACGAACACTTCAAAGCCTGGCACGCCGCCGCCCTATCCGAATTTCAATCTGAATATATCACCCGCAACGGCCGCCTCGTCTCCGACTCCCAAACCGCTTATGCCCTCGCTATAGTCTTTAATTTCTTTTCTCCCTCGCAACAAGCTCACGCAGCAAAACGACTTGTGTACCTTGTGCGCCGCGACGCCTTCAAGATCTCCACCGGCTTCGCGGGCACCCCATATATCTGCGAAGCACTTGCGCTTACGGGAAACCTCAATATTGCATACTCTATGTTGCTGAATACTGAATGTCCAAGCTGGCTATACCCTGTGACCATGGGCGCGACGACTGTTTGGGAAAGATGGGATAGTATTCTCCCTGACGGGAGCGTGAATCCCGGGGAGATGACGAGTTTCAATCATTATGCCTTTGGCAGCATTGCGAGGTTCTTGTTCGAGAGGGTAGCTGGGCTGCGACGGGTTCGTCCGGGGTGGAGCGAGTTTAGGGTCAGACCCGGGCTTTGTGGGGATGCTTTTCGTGATGCGAGGGTGGAGCATGAGACGCCTTTGGGCGTTGTGAGGGCCGAGTGGGAGGTTAAGGGTGATAAGGACCTTGTGATCAAGGTGTCTGTGCCGTATGGTACGACTTGCGAGTTGATGATCCCCGAGGGGGTCGGGGAGAGGAGTGAGGTTCTTGGGGCTGGAGACTGGGTGTTCCAGTCATGCATCGAGAGGGGGTGGGGAGGAGAATGGCCTGTTGCGCCGTTGCCGCCGAAGTCATAGTAATAAGTCCGGAGGAATAGATTCCCTGTTAAGGAACGGCCAATCAAAGAATCTAAGCTAAGCGCTCTCCGACAATAGCACAGTCTGCATAGGCGCCTGAGGTAATGCTGCGCCAAGTGATGCAGGTAAGCGCCTCCACCACAAAGACTCAACCTTCATCGCCTCGAGTTGAGGGAACCTGCATCCCAGGGGGAGTTCTCAAAGTGATGTCAACCGACGTACTACATGACCTGTCTCACTTGAGTTTGTGGTAGACGAAATAGCAGCACCGTCATTGTTGGCTGAGGGGGTGCAGTTTCAGCCCCTAGCGCGCGCGTAGGGCCCTTTCTGCAGACCCTGGTCGCTCGAGCACATTCATGCATACTCCCAGCGCCAACAAAGACTGGGCGAGTCTATATATAGCTCCCTCAGTCTGTGGTGGAATATATCATCCATCATTTCAACAGAGCAGGTCCTCACAACCCAACTCTTCAGTCGGTATCGACATTCCATTCCTTCAATTTTACTTTCGCGTACAAACTTGGCCACGCAGTGCGTTGGTTTATCTTCTATTCGTTCCTTTAGAATGTTTTCTCTCCCAAAAATCACTGCCGTGCTGGCTATCGCAGCCACAGCATCTGCCCACGGCTATATCAGCTCCATCAACGCCGGTGGCACCGAATACCGTGGCTTCGATGTGAAGATTGACGGGTATACTCCCCAACCACCCGAGTCCATTGCCTGGAGTACTTCTGCCAAAGATGAAGGTTACGTCGCAAACCTTCATTCAGAAGACATTGTTTGCCACAGGGGCGCGATACCCGGTGTTCTCTCCGCCCCTGTTGCTGCAGGGGATGTTGTTAAAATACATTGGTCAGCGTCCTGGCCTGCTGACCATTACGGCCCTGTCCTTACCTACCTCGCCAACTGTAATGGCGATTGTTCGTCGGTTGATAAGAACACTTTGGAGTTCTTCAAGATCGATGAAGTGGGTTACACCTCGGAAGGAACCTGGGGAAGTGACATCTTGATCGCGAATGGGAAGGCCTGGGATGTCACGATCCCAGCGAACCTCAAGGCCGGCGGCTATGTCCTTCGACACGAGATTATCGCCTTGCATAGTGCCGGGACCCCACAGCCCTACCCACAGTGTGTCAACCTCGAGATCACAGGAGGCGGAGACGAATCGCCAGAGGGCGTGCTGGCGACTCAGCTCTACCAAGCATCCGACCCTGGCATGGCCATCAATATCTGGCAGGCGGATCTGACGGCAGGGTATAAGATTCCCGGCCCAGCTCTTTACTCGGACACGAAAGAGCAAGCCCCGGCTGAGGAGGATCCCGCAGCAACCACAACTCCTGCCCCAACGACTACCGCTCCTCTAGCTGAGTCCACCCTTGCTACCGAGACACAACCACCCGAGTCCACGACTTACAGCCCCGAATCAACCGGGACCTCGACAGAGAATGAAGTTGGGACCGAGAGTCCCACTGCTTGCCCGGCGGATCAGGTGGAGACAACGTCTAGCGCACCTGCGCCGACAGCCACATATGCAGCGGAAGACATTTCCTCGATAATCGATTCATTAATGCCCACTACATTGGCTGTCAAGGTGCAGAATGTCGAGTATTTCTGTACCCGGGCTCCTGAGTGAGGGGTCGTGTGGAATTCTTTCATGTTGCGAGCTTGATGGATGCATGAGTTTGAATTATGTAGCTGGTCTACTATGAATGTGTATGTGTTATGAATAAATGTACAGTTTAGTAGAGGCCAGTCGAGATATCTGATGCTGCCGGGCGAAATTGCCTGTCCAATTCACAGCTGCTCCTCGCTAATGTAGCCATGGCTGTTCCTACATTCTCGCGTCTGACATAATTTTTCGTATTCCCTGTTTGTAGAACATGTGGTGGGGAGCACAATGGATGGACCATCAAGGAAAGAGGACCGACCTATGGATCCACGACAATCCTGGTCGAGAACTCGACCTTTAAATCCTACGCCCCATGAGCTGTTGTTCCTTTCGGTAACTGTTTTCCAGCGCTCGTCCCAGCTTCTCCGTTTAGTTTAGGGCAAACTAAAGTTCGGACGCGCCTACAGAGTTAGCTTGTTTCAGCCTCGTTCAACCCTCTGTGCCCCTGTTTCATGCCCACATGGTTTTCTATCTCGAACAGGAGGCCCGCTTTCACAGGCTCAACATGTTTGGGATCGCCCATGTGAGGAAATTGCCCGTCTTGGCCGGTTGAGCTGCCGTCTACATATAGGATCTACCCTGCCCTTGGCTTTGTTCCTTTGTCTAGACGCAGTCGCTCATTCCTTTCATTCGTTCATTCAGCACCATGCCGCGCACGGTCTATACCCTCGCTTCCTTTACAGCCCTGCTGGCCAGCGGCGCCCTGGCGGCACCTGCTACATACTCTTTCCCTCGCCAAACCACCGCCGAACCCACCGAATTCACAGCCAACCCTTCCATCGGCGCAGGCGGCAGCACCTACACCGACTCCCCCCGGTTCCGCGTCTATGGTGCCACCGGAACAGCTGCCGATTCGGCCCTCCAAATGCTCGAGGCCGCATACACCTGCTTCGTGACCGATCTCGGCTGGCGCTCTCATGGTCTCTCTTACAACACCGACTCCAACACTGCTGATGTTTGGTACAAGGAGAATATTTACGTTGTTGATACACTCGATGGTGCCGCAGGCGTTATGCACTCGGACTACACCGCTGGGTTGAGCTATCTCGAGGTTGTCAACAGTTACCTCACCGACCCCAGTGTCACTGTCCATGAGTACGGCCATGCACTCACCTACCACGCCAGGAACTGGGTCGACCAGACGGACACCGGAGCCTGGTGGGAGACGGTCGCGAACTGGGTCGCTGATACGTTCATCAACTCGGATCTCTGCGCCTCTGCTAGAGAGCAGTACGGACAGAGCACTGGCAACAGTGTCATTGAGCTCCAAAAGACGATCGGCGATTCGTTCCAAGTCATTGTTGATGGGTCCGTTGGCTCTGGAAACTATTACCAGGCTTGGCCAGTCCTCACCTATCTCACCAACAACCCGGATAACATTACCGGTCTCGGCTCCAGCATTGTCTGGGATTTGTTCGCGCAGTACGAGCAAGGTTCCAACGAGAGTCCCCTGCACACCCTCGCTCGCATCCTCGGCGACACCACTGTCGGCAGCGTGATCGGTAAATACTGGGCGCGCATGGCATACGTCGACATCGGCGACGCAGCTGCAAACACGGCCTTCCTTCAGCAGCGCAACTCCCTCAGCTACGCAAACCTCGATTCTCAAGGGAATGGCGTTTACAAAGTCAAGAGCGCCAGGCAGCCTCTATATATGGGTGCAAACATCAACCCGCTTACCGTCTCTGGTGAGACGCTCAGCGTTACTGTTCAGGCCGAGGGCGAGTTCACGGCGACTCTTGCAATCCGCGATACTACTGCTGGGTCTGTGCGATATGTTGAGCTGGTTGATGGGGCTGGAGAGGCTACTGTTTCGTCTGGTGAGGAGGCCAGCCTTGTTGTTGCGAACACTCCTGCCCAGGTTATCCAGTACAACCCGTTTGAGCTTTCGAGTGAGGTTCAGGTTGGATTGGACTACTCTGTTACTATTACTGGCGGCTCTTTCCAGGAATCCTCGCGGTCGGCAATTACGAGAGAGGGGCGCATTGGGTATGGCCGGGGATGGTAAGGGCTTGCTCCTGGAGTCCCCTTCAAAGGGGCTTGTCGCTCTGAGCATGTCGCGGGCGACGCGCCACCTTTTTACAGACAATGTTTCAAGACTTCAGGTGTATATATTGCGCCCGTCTAAGCTTCATCTAGCTTCCGGATAATGTATCCTTGTACATCTAACCTAAGCCAAACTGCACATAATTTACGTACCTCGAACCCGGGACTCAAGAAACCTAGATATACACAGTAACCCACCCTAGCATGCATCGAACCGCGAGTTTCGAGGACTAGTGATGTCCGTCAATGGATAAACGACTCCACGGGCTAGAAACCTTGAAATAATATAGCATTTGGGGCTTCACAGGCTTACTCAATGCAAGTGATAAATCAAGCGGGTGGTACTATTCTACGCAAACAATAATAATTTCACAGCTTGCTTGGTGAGGTGTACTACTCTTTGGATTCACCCGCCTTCTGTCCCCGGCAAGGCATGATCCCAGCTACTTGGATACCTAGATATGTAGTGCATGCTTCCTAGTCCGCAGTGGATTTGGGAGAGTTGTCGTAGAAGTATCTCCGACCAGCGTATTTCGTTAAGTAAATGAGTTGACCTTTGCATTTGCATAGCGATACAGGGAAAACCGCGGTGTCTGACAGGAGCTGTAAACCCCAAGGCAGGAAAACCTATATCAAGGCCAAACGCTTTAGGTACACGCAAATCGTCTCGTTCCCTCATGCTACTGCCTTCGTCCAAAGGGAATTTTGTGTCGATTCTCAGCAGTAGGGTCCGTCATACACACACCAGGAGCCGGCCTTGACGCCGGTACCCATCTGGGTTGTTGGGGCGGGGGTTCTATTCAGAAGGCCGACATGAGTCAGAGATCTGGTCCGTAGGTCGCAGTGGAATAACCTACTGCGTGGGCTCCATTTCGTCGAAGAATAGTTAGGGTTGAGGGTTGGAGGTTGGAATAGAGTTTGCTGTGTAGAGGATGGTAGATCTGAAGGGCTTGCCGATGATAAAATCCAAAGCTCTTCTGACGGCATTGTTGCATATTTATAACCACTTCCCTCCCACAGAATGGTTAAACAAATCTCGGACCCGACTCCGTCCGAGGCGCCCAGATGGCTGGCTGAAGATCCAGGCGATGGCTGGCTGATTGACCTCAGAAAGCGGGGTGGCTAGCTGATGGTTGCTGGCTTGCCAGAATCATATGGCGAACCATTCGTAAATGGGTCTCACCTGCATACGCTAAGAGCACTTGTGCATCCAAGAGCATGCGGGGTAGCAGAGTAGAAAGAAAACATTCAGCTGCTACTGCAAGATGGGTCTATCGTGGCTGCCTGATCTTTTACTTCTGGCATATATGGCTGTGTCATTCACAGTGACCGTCCGAACTCACCATTTGTCCTGAGCGATCTATAGTCATCATGGCAACAATAACAATTGCCCCATACTCCCACGAAGTCTACCACAATGTTACCAAGCCTTCCCTTTACGAAGCAATCCAGGGCTTCAGATCGTCGAATGCAATGCAATACATCAACACCGTCATTCGAGACTGTTTTCTAAAGCACAACCTCCAGAAACAGTTTACAGCATGCATCAACCACCGCCACTTTGACATCTCGCCCAACGAGCGGAATATTGAGGAAGACGACGGCAGCGCTTTTGGCTCGGCCGATCTCGACGGTATCATCCCTTGCACCTGGTTGTTCCACGAGGGGAAGCTGTACCCTTATGAGTTTAAGCGGGGCGCGGAGGAGGAATCGAATGAGCCGCCGTTGGAGTTTGTCAATGAACTCGGAACGATCCTTGAGAAACATGGACTGTGCGATGTGATCGGATTGCAGGCGTATACAGACGGGATAGTTGGAATGGAGAAGACCGATCACGAACGCAATGTGAGTACGACCAGGAGTTTCCCCGAGGGGGCGCCGGAGCTCCAAGATCCGAGAAATGCTGTTGTAGCGAGTTTCGCATTCTTCTAGTGCTGTGTCAAATCAAAGGTTGTATCTGATAGCTGAGGAAATTCGGGTCTGGCATAGCAAAACGTCGGACTGCCCATGAAGTCCGCTCGAAGCATTCTACAGATCGTATCAGGTTCTCTAGTGTCACGACGACCTTTGATAGTTTCTGTTCCTGGTTCTGGTGTTGGGGCTTGGACCACATCTTCCGCCGCCTTTCTCCCCAGGTAACAAGACTTGGACACTCGAGCCATCATCCCACTTGTAACGGTAATCTATCAGGTAATTTATGGAGGATGCCAAGGTTGCTTTTAGTGTTCTGGAATCTTAATATATCTTTGTTATATTACATAGGATACAGGTATTGTTGTATAATACATATAACCTGTGGTAAGTTTACCTGAGTTTGATCCCGACTGAATAATACTGGTATCAATCTAGCTTGAGTAGGGTCAATTAACAGCATTTAATTATTTACAAGGCTAAGTGCTGCAGACAAGAAATCCTGCTGCCTATCCAAGGAAAACACTTTTATTTACACCTTGTATTAATGCCCTTCAGCAGACTTGAAGACCTAGAGTAGGACAGTCAATAATACAGTATGTAATTTGAGGGTGTAACTCTAGCAAGCATATATGCACTATATATAATGATCCCATAAGCCTCAATATAGTCACAGGAGCATAGTTACATTCTTCTACCTCTTCAAGTCCTGAATATATACCCTTTAAAATGAGTTCAGAGAATCAACGCGTATCGAGCAACCGTGCGGCTTACCAGGATGTACTGGGCAACCCTACATCGGCGCCGACAGGGGTACTCAAGGTACGTTGATTAATTCGAGGATACCCAGTTCATTGTATCGAGTGTTGCAATGAAATGAGTGCCATCGCTGATATGGACTAGGAAAGAGAAACAGGTGAAAGATCTGCGTGTCTCGAGCAGGCTAGGAACACTAGCCGGCTTGCTGAGCCCGAGCGTGACGATGCTATGGCTGATAGAATGCCACCCTGCGAGGGCCAAGTAGAGTTTGTGGGTGCCCTCGAGCTGCACTCTCCGTTCGATTCACCATGCTAACTATCACCAAGGAACCTAGCCAGACATCTGTGGCTGGCAAAAATACCTATCCCCGAGGGAAGGATGGTATGAACAGGTTGTTGTGGGAGAGGACTAGCCAGCTCTGTGACGTGCAAGCGGAGAGAGACAGATTGAAAGACGAGAAGAGCATGCATCTCCGCCGGCTTCGAGACGTCGAAATCCGCAATGCTGAGTTGGAGCGCAGGCTTACGGGCGCACATGATCGGCTCGCTAAGTATCAAGAGCTGGTTGATACTATTAGTCACATGAATCAAGGTTCGGGTGATGATGGATGCTGAGAACAGCAATAACAGGAGTATAGGTGTGACTACGCTTGATACTGATTTCTGTCTATGATCAAGCAAAGGCATGATTGATGAATGTCTCACCTAGAACTTATGACAGTAGATATACTACTATGCTAAAGCTATTTCTTTCTCTCGAGTAACAACAAGCACAGAGTGAATAGATGATATTAAAACGTAGTATGATACACAGAGGAACAGGTGTTGTAGCACACATGAGCACAATCCTGTACAGCCTGAGTATTATGTAGCTGGTGGCCAGCATATATTAAGGCTCAGCAGCTGAGTATTATCCACCAACGGACGAGGAGCTGCACTTGACAAAGTAGACTTTTCCGCCGGGTCCATGTCATTGGCTGATGCCCAAAGCATCAATGGGTTAGACAGTTAATACGCCTGGCAAGGAGCAGCACTCAATAGACATCCCCGTGAGTGAGTTTAAGCATTTCTCACACGCTCCCGGTACGCGTTAAACTCATCCTCGAGTCTTTGTATCTGCCTCGTGTTCTCTTGCAACTGGTCCTCTCTTTTCTCAGCGGCATCGACACCCCCACGTAGACCCTGCAAATCCTGTTTCAAATTTTTGACTTCATCAGCAAGACCTGCGCGTGCCTGCGCCTCGGTCCTGGAATGCAGCGCCATCCTCTTACAGGTTATATCTAACCAGTAGGAAGCGTTTGCCATGTATGTTTGCAATTGTATAATACTGTATTCCAAAGATATCTCTCCGAGAGGTATAGCTCCGGGTCTTGGTGCAGCAGCTGTGGATGAGGATTCAGCTTCGTTCACTCGGTTGCCCGGTGCGGCTGCGGTGTACGTCGGTATATGTTTGACGGGAGCACCGGTCGACGAAGTCATTGCGATAGACGGGAGAAATGGTGCACCTTCAGTAGAAGGACTTTGTAGTGCATTCGGTCCAGGTGGACACATAGAGCTTCGATCGACTGGGGCAACCGGATCAGTCATAGTTGGCGATCGGCTAACTGTCTTCCTCTGGCTAACTTGTCCACAGGTACTTGGCCGTCTGAATTCTGAACTACCACCTTGTCCGTCGACGGTCGTATCATGCACCCTACAGGTTGTTTCACCAGCGCCTGGGCATGAGAGATCTGTCTGCGATGACATACCTGCCGCCTGTGCAAAGCCGGGTACTGTCTCCTTTGGTGGAGAAGGCTTTGTAGACGCAGACGGTGAACTGGTCCGAAATGAGTTGGTTGTCTTATCCGCCGAGGCCCGGCTGAGCCTGGGATCTGTATCCTTTTTGACCTGGCGTGCTGTCAGAGATGCACTCTGCGTTTGTGCGAGGGAGACCTGAGGCTGAGAAGACGTTAGTCCGGGTCACAAAACAAGGACAGTTAGTCGAGTTATTCACCGGATTTTTCCGTCCACTGTGGTGTACGTTTCCATGATCACCATCACTCTGGTCATTGTCACTGCTTGCTGCTCTAGGCCTCTTGTTGCGATAACCGGCAGAGCCAGCCAATGTCGCTGTAGTTGGCACCTGGGCCGTGTTGGAGTCCGGTATGCCGACATTGTATCTGCGCTGTGTCGCTTGGAGGTTCTTCTTCTGCTGCTGCTCTTTTTCCATACTCTGCCATGCGTCAGACCCAACCAAAAGCTTTGGGGAAAAAGGACGTAGGGGACGAACCGTGTATTCCTGTTGAATAGCCTTTACGGTGCGGTCTTCAAAGAGTCCTAACTTCAAGAACGTTCTAAGCACAGGGACCAATGTTGCAGCAGGCAGGTCTTCTGGGTGATAACCGACGTACCTCGTAGAATTGGGGCCAGGAAAGATCGCTCCTGAGGAGTCTTTCGTCCCACAGTCGCTTGCGCTCCTCGTCTGACCAACGTTTTCGAGTCCCGCCTTTTCGAGATGGCGAGGCGCTGTTGGGTGACATTCGAGACTGAGCTGCTTCTGAGCGTTGGACCATAAAAGCCGGCTCAAGGCAACAGCAATTTATATGTGTACCCCTGAGGCTACCAAACGGCTCCCAGTCTCAGTCTACAGGAAGTCAAGCGTCGAGGAAGTCACTCTCATTATGCTTTTTTGCTTCTTTCGAGCTTGCTCGGGGACTGGATCGGCACTACACCAGTGTTTAGATGACACAACAAGTCGGTGTGCTAGCGCGTCTCACATCGGCTCCGAGAAACGATTCTAAAAGAGAAAATGAATTAAAGTTCTGTAGTATGGAGTACTTCAAAAAGGTGCGCAGACACAAACAGGCTTGGGCTCTCAAGGGGACCTAGAGCCGGAGCGAGAGACATTGCAGTAGCGTGGTTCTGGGCCTCCCTGCCGAGCTTATTGGAGTCTTTGTCTGTCTGTCACCGTTATGCCGACGCAAGCCGAACACTAGACTATCCGGCCGGAGGTGCATTATCAGTTTTACTCCGTATATCTGGGAAAAGCCATCGCCTAAGTGCTCAGGAAGCTGTCAATCAAGTGGGTCACCCCATCGGTTCAGTTCAGTCTCTCGAGGCTCACTGGCTGTCTGGCTCAGAGGCTTAGAGGCTGAGACACCTGCCAGCAGGGATCGTTGGACGAGAGGCTCCGACCAAGAACGCCCAGTGCAAATCCCGCCCCTCTTGGATCTTATCTGGCCAATCATGGAGCTCCGTCATGTACTTTAATCCAGTCCTGTAATCCTCTCGTGCTCTGCTGAGATTCTAAAAGCTGAAACTGATCGAATCTTGACGGAGATTGACATTTCCAGGGGGCTTCGAGGACTGACCGGATGTCCTTACCACCTAGTCCATGCTCAAGCCCGCCAACGGGCGCGTGTTTCATATTGGAATTTGTCTATCGTTCTGCATACGGGATTTGCTCCACACAGTCACCATGTAAATTCACTGTGCCACATGGCGTGCTTTTTGGATCTGCCTTGAGAGGGGCTGACAGGTTTCCACCCACCCGAACGCCTACTTACTAGCGGTGCAATCGTGGTCCGTGGCTTGAATTTGAACGACTTTCCTACCCCCGGCCGTGAGCGACACTGGAAGGCTCAAAGGAATCCCGTTTGGCATTCCTTTACTTGCTTGTCCTTAGCAGTCAGTTTGCCAGTAGCGGTCAAGCGAAGGATGTGCACCCCTGGCCGGTGGGAACAACTAGTCTTTCCTCGAGTCGTGATTCTCGGCTTACCGTGCGCAAGTTTCCAGGGAAACACCTTCATCGGAATCATTGATCCATGTCTCAGGACTTTGGTAGCCTTGGAATCGCCCACAGACCCTTTCTCCTATTCCTCCTTTGGGGAGTCGCAAAACTCCCAGTGCCTTGGCGCAGTCAGAGCAGAAAAAGCAAAGAGAACTCGTTCGAAAGGGAGACTGGAAATTCGCTGAAAGCTGAAGAGGCCTGGTGGTTATTTAGATACTTTAAATCCAAGCGCCTCGACACTGGTACACTTAAACCACACAGGAAATGCGTGCACAAGATCACTCTTTGGCACACGCGAAGAAGATACGCAGGCGGTGCACAACCAGGAAGCGCTGGCTTCGAGAGGACAGAGACAAGCTTTGGGACTTGAGGGGACGCTACCCACGAGCTAAATGGGCAGAGATCAAGGAGGTATACTTCCCTTCACTCAACATGGGGGCCACACGTACTCTATCATGTCTAGGCTAACAAGTTCCAAGTTAGGATCGTTTGATCGCACACCCGGTGCCTTGCGCGAAGAATATCGAGTTCGGCCTCCCTTATGCGTATTGTATAACTAAGAGTGCTGACCCTTACTAGTTACAAGAAAGGCAGAAGCAGCAGCAGCTCAACCCTTCAACTGAAGAAGAGCGCTTTGTCCAACCGACGCCCGAAAGCAACGTTGTCGTTTTGCGATTGGGGGCGCGCGCAGCAGGCCACCTGGGAGCGATGGAGGGGAGTGCACCAGCCAACCTCGTGGAGCAGGATCGCGACGATGCTATGAGCATTAGCAGTGGTGAGGATATCTCCCACGAATATAGAACAGATCCTGTGAGTAAGCCTTCTCCTATCTGTTGTGCATCAAGTACGCTGATGAAGTGTAGCCTGCGACAGCATTTCTTAAGGTCCACGACTCGCCGGAGCGTGGTCAGCGGCACACGCAGATACCACCGAGCCATGCACCTATCACGAACTATCGTCCTCCGCCATCCTCCAGTAACGCTTCCCACAACGACGCCACGGACACAAGCAATGCCATGAGCACCGCGCCCGCAGCACCATTCCGCACCACCTCGCCCCCCGCTGCAAGCACAAAGAGAGCGCAGAATGATCAACCCGACTCGGGACTATCAAGTTCCATCACAATACCGGTATCAACCGAAGGTTTGACTAGCAAGGATGCGAGGACTGCATTTGACCGGCTCCTCGCTCTCACCTGTGAAATCCACGCCAATGAGAACCACGTTACGAGACTGAAAGCGCTCGAGGATGATAAGAAAGAGCTACTTCTTGCATTGGCAACGAAGGACAGTGAGCTTGCTGAGAAAGACAAACAGCTGGAGGCCAAGAGTGCGGAACTCTCAAGCAAGGTCGATGGGATGACATCTCTGAGGAAGCAGCTAAAGGAAGCTGAGGTCCTACTCAGTGCCTTTATTGTTCACAATCAAAGGTGTTATGCACAGGATTTAAATAACATGAGAGAGCGAGCCGGCGAAACCAATGAGCTGTCTCGGCGTTTCCGAGAGCTTTTCAATACTACTGCTGATGAGTAACTGTCTATTATCAAAAGTATCTGTTTTACTCTATTATATCTTTTTATTGCACTGGACCAAGACTCGATGGACATGATGAGGTGTAAAAAGTACCAGGCTCTCTAGAAAAAGCAATGCTATTACGTGGCCCCCTATGCCCGGGCAAACGATACATCAACTCCAGCCCTGCCTATCAGCAGCCACAAACAGTCTATACCCCGGTCTAGCTCCAGACTTGCTTTTTCTCTCCTATTGGCACCCTCTACTGCAATTTCACTTGTTCGTTATTGTTGGGGGTTAGAGGTGTCCCCCCTTTTCCTAATTCCCCAGCTTCTGCATTTTTCATCACTCCTTTGGAGTGTTTTTGTTGTCACCGCACTGCCCCTTGGTGCACTAGTACTCAGCATACCTGTTCTCGCTCGTACTTGGAGAATTTTCCCCATCGTTGATAGCTCTTTTCCCAAGATGTATGATACCTCTCCAAGCAGAGAGGTGCAAGCACCTCGCCGGCGCGGGCGTCCACGAACGTCTTTGCGGTCGGAAACGGTTATCCGCTGGTCGGCCCAGGATCGAAACCGACTTTACCACCTGAAGAATCGGCCCGAGTATAGCAGCCTCAGCTGGGAAGAGTTTCAACAGGTTAGTCAAGAAACAGATAGTAAAGGCTGAGGTCATATCTAACTTGCTGACGGCATTTGGGTACTTATAGCTCAACTTCTTTCCGGGACGTACTTGGCTTGCCCTGTCGATGGCTTATGCTGTAAGCTTAGCAATTCCAATAGACCCATTACGAAGCCCTGATATAAGATAGCGAGTTGAGAAACGAGTTATGAGAGGAAGAAGTGTTATTTGTGACAACCCATTGAAGCGATTCTCTCAACCACCGGACGGTTCCTCCCCGGACAGACAAAACAAGCGGCCAAAACTCGAGAATGCCGACGACACTGAGCTGGATGAAACCAGCGGCGGGGAAGACGGCACGGAAGATGAGGACGGCAGCGAGTATGAAGACCTCACCTCCGGGGATGACGCGGCGCAAGCAACGGAGCCTGATGCTACAGGAAAGCCTGTTCGTGAATATAGCCAGCTTACCCTCATGAGGACTAGTCAGCTAACTAGAGTATGTTACCAGTCTGCCGAAAAGGACGAACGAACATCGAAACGCCATTCCTGGCACGCCGCACCGTCAAACACAATCGGACCGCAACAACCAGCTCACGCGCGTACATCTACAGGCCCATCGCCTCGCCATACAAGTCACGTCTCATGGGATCCAGCTATCTCACAAGATACTAGCGCAACGGTTGCTGTCGAACCATCCTCGTCTGCCGCCACAAGTGAGAAACATCGTGCCATACCCGAGAAAGGTCCAGCGCCCCAGCCTACATCAACACCACGGCAGCCCTCCGTACCTTCGAGCACCACACTACCAGACCAATTCTTCACCCATGCGATTCAAAACCTGATACAGTGCGCTCATGCTCTCGCCCAGCACAAGACATATCTCATGGAGATGAAGGCGCAGCAAGATGCCGAGACCGCTTTAATCAAACACCAGCTGGAAGCCGCCCAATTTAAGACTGAGAAGATATGCGAGGCTCTTAAGGAAGGATCCGAAGAAATGATGCCTGGTCTTCGGAGCTTGGAAGAAAGGGTGGCGTCGCTCAAGGAGAGATCCGAAGCAATGATGGATAATCTCCAGAGCTTAGAGGAAAGGCTTTCGTTACTGGAGCAGCCATCCCCAGAGTTTCATGAGATGAAGCAAAACGTCGATAAAATTGCATCCCTGGTTGAACAGCCCACTGCAGCTCTGACCGAGTTGGCCAACCAGGTAAATCAGATAGAGACGCGAGTGAAGGTTCTAGATGGGCTGGAGAATCTTTCGGCTTTGGATATGCTGAGGGGGTGGTTAGGGCCCAAGGATAAGTGATACTCCTGGATACATTGAGTTTTATCTTCTTCTTGTAATTATGTCTTCTAGACTCAGGGACTGAATGTTGATCCAGTAGTATATATGTTGCTCCATGAGTATACATCTGTCTCAGTTCTTCGTGACATTCCCAGCCGACTTTGTTTCTCCCTACCTCACACCTAAATATCATCTTGACAGTCCAATACGGAGTACCTCTTCTTCATCTATCTCCTATTCCTTACTAATTCTCTTATCAGTGCTCATACCTCACTGGTTGAGCCTCAGATCAATCAACGACATAAAGAGGCTAAACACACCGCGGCAGAGCAACAGTGTAAAGTGAAGGCCTAATGGCAACTCTTCATTGGTAGTGCAAGCAAGGATCATGCTGGTACTGGCTCAGCCTCAGCCTTGCCTCCATCATCCCCTTCCATCTCAGCCCCGCATCTTGAAAGATCTCTACGCTGAAGCCTACACTATTTAATCTGGTAGCCGTCCACAACAATGTCGACTGCGGTGGCTAAAGTCGCACGCCTCAAGCCGGTGATTCGCCTCGGCCAAGCGATCTCCGAATTCCAGGCCGACCTCTCGCCAGCGCAAAAGGCAGTCTTCCACGCCTACCAGAGGAGCGGAACAGCGCCGAGTGTTCGCGACGTAATGCACCTTACAGCTGAGATCAATCTTTCTACAGGGCCGCAAGGGCGTTGCTTCGGGCCACGACTGACGAATATCCTGCAAGCTGTGCAGGAATTTGCCGCGCTAGGAGATATCGTTCTTGGTGGTACTCAGCACCTTCTCGCATGTGGAGTCTGGGGAATTGTTCGCATGGTGCTCCTGGTGATTGAAGCCTACTTCAGTCTGGTTCATTTGTTTTATTCTTGGTCGACTATGGCGATCACCGCGCGGCGAGAAGGCCCTGTTGGCAGAGCTATGTGACCTTTGTGGTCGTGCTTCAAGATTAGCCGGTTTCCAAAGTAGGGAGTACTGCATTTGCTATTTGACACTGACTATGGTGGTATAGTCAGTAGTAAAGTTATCGTCCTATTTCGACCGACTTTCATTCCTACTCATGACTGCTGGCCGTTCAGCTCCGCGATACCAGGCAATGGGTGCGATGTACCCAAAGTCTGAGCGTTTGGAGTCGTATATGTTGGAATACTTCATTACAGTTGTGGATCTTTGCCATCACGCCTTACGAACCACGCGGAGCTCCACCTTTGGACAGTGGATTTCGACACTTACGGAGTCGTCACTAGATAGCTACAGTTCTGATCTGAATCTCTGGGCATGCTCTATCAAAGAAGAAGTTGATCTACTCACGGCTCAGCAGGCCTTGGATGAGGTGAAAGAAAATACTTGGTTCAGGTCTTATGTTTCACGGCACCTAGAGTCCCAGTCATACGCCAGGCAACTCAAGTCCAGGCAGCGATTGCTGGAGGCATGCTCTGCATACAACGTTGAGGATAGCTGGAAACAGATTCGCAAATGCGGTAACACCACGATCATGACAGACTCAGCAGTCTATAAAGCATGGCTGGAAATGGAGGGCTCAAACACTCTGATCTGTACCGGCAAGCTTGGGGCAGGGAAGACGGTCCTTCTCGCGAATATTATCGACGACATTAGCCTTTACGCGAGACCGAAGTCCATCATAACGTATTTCTTCTGCGAGCATGATAGACTCAACAGTTTAACAGCACGTAGCGTGATTGGATCGTTGGTACGACAGCTCTTGCAGGCCATTTTGGATCCAGGCCATAAGGGCACTTTTCTGGAAGAAGCACGAACATGCAATATCGAGGACCTCGTCGGTCTCGCTGTGCAAGTTCTCCCGTCAGATTACAGAGTCTACTTCGTCCTGGATGGAGTGATGCAGTGCAAATTGACAGAGCGGAAGCAAATCATCGATTCGCTCAGATCCCTACAAGATCTGACGTCTCTATCGTTATGCATGTCGCTCAGGACTGAGCCTTCTCGTTCATCGCAGAGGCGCATAGGTCTCAGAATGGTCAAGAAATCTGCGATACCGGACGATAACCCAGACATTGACATTTTCATCAATGCCAAGCTGGACGCGTGCCTTGAAGATGGCTCGCTTGTGATCTGAGACCCCTTATTAATTCTAGAATTGAGGGAGCACCTTTCACAAAAGGCGCACGGGATGTTCCTGTGGGTGGCGCTTTAGATACGGGCAATATGTCTCGAACGAACAGATGGGAATATCCGAAAAGCCATGGCGGACATACCTGATGATCTATCTGGTATCTATAGGCATATCCTGGCAAGGTCTCGGCCTGTAAGCGTCGAATATCAGACAAGAATTCTCGAACTTGCCATGGCGGCATGCCGTCCTCTGACCACTGACGAAATGAGAGAGGCACTGGGCGTCGTATCTGGTCACCTAACATGGGATTCACAACTGCTACTGAATGATATGACCGGCACTTTAGCATCCTGTGGAGGTTTACTTACGATTGATGAAGAGGACTTTACTGTCCGTATGGTCCACCATAGTGTGAGGACGTTCTTAAGCGTCCGTCACTCATCCCAAGATCTGAGCCTACAGAACGCCAACCGCACTATGGCAGAGATTGTTGTGACTTACCTAAATTACCCGGTGTTTTCAAAGCAGTTATCAAGAGTGAAAGCGCCTCGGGTGAAGGGTGAGTCGGTAGCCAGCGCGGTTCTCAGCACCACTATAAGTTCTGTTGGAGGGTCTCGGAAGCTGGCTTTAAAGCTCCTGAGATCGAAGAAAGGGAGAAACACAGACATTGGCCACACGTTACTCGAAGCTATCCGCCATGCGACGGAAGATGCGCCAGCCCCCCTAGTTTTTTATCAATACGCGTCTAATTGGTGGCAAGAACATATTTGGGACCTGGATTTTGCCGGGGATGACGAAACGTTCGAAAGTCTTGGGGGCACGAGAAATCGTTTCAGGCCACCTTCAACCGAGACTGACAGGGCGCCCATAGTAGAGATGTCTCGTCTTCTTAGTTCCCTGTTTCAGAAGATCAACATCAACACGCCGGACTCCCAGGGCCGCACGCCACTGTTACGTGCGGCGCAGGTCGAGCACGGCGCACTTGTTGACGTGCTTGTTGCAAACGGCGCTGACGACAAGAGCGACAAATTGGGAATGACCCCTCTACTTTGGGCGGTTGGGTCTGGCAATACGTCAATTGCAAAATCCTTGCTGAAAGCAAGGCGGCTACAGCCGAATAATAGAAATCAAAAGGGCCGCACACCGTTGATCTTAGCCATACAGTCTGGCAATAGCGCTATGGTACGAACCATACTTGATATTCCCGGCATCGATGCAAATGCGGAAGACTCCCATGGCTGGACAGCCCTGCTATGGGCCGTCGCTCGAAGAAATCGTGAGGGAGTGACACTGCTGTTTTCCCTCGCGTCGGCCAACCCAAACATTGCAGATGTCAACGGCGATACGCCCTTGCATGCAGCGGCGGAAGCTGGCGACGTAGACATTGCAGGCTTGCTCGTAATCGCTCGGGCCGAGCTAAACCAAAGAAATAAGAAAGGAATGACCCCCTTCTGGTGTGCTGCCAACGTTGGCAAGGTGGGAATGGTTGCGTATATGCTGGGGCTGAATGAAAAAACGGACAGTCGATCCGAGGATATAATCCTTTCAGAGAGCGAGGACAATCACGGACGAACACCACTATGTGCTGCGGCAGGAAATGGGCACGAGACAACTGTCAGACTGCTCATAGAGCACAATGTTGCAATTAACCACATAACTGTTGCCTCCAAAACACCACTTTGGGAGGCAGCAGAGGCAGGACATGCTTCCGTCGTACTCACTCTGACAAGCATTGAAGGGGTGGATGTGAACTACCGAACTATCAGTACGAATGAAACGCCACTCTGGATAGCAGCTTACAACGGGCATGCGGATGTCGTGAAGATTTTGTCGCAACACCAAGACGTGGATCTAAACGCGGCAGATATCTCAAACATAACTCCACTTCGGACTGCTGTATGTCAGGGACATACCGCCGTGGTAGACATTCTAGCAGCCCTACCCGAGGTCAATATCGAATGTACCGCGGAGCATGTCACAAATGTGATCCAATTGGCGCTGGCGGCTCGAAATATTGATATGCTTAACAGTTTTGCACTTCATCAGCCAACAGAGGTCCTCCTGGAGCTTCTTATTGCCGCTCGCGAGAGCCGCGCATGTGACGTGCAGAATTGGATAATGTGTTTGTCCATGAATGATTGTATTCGAGAGCTTGCCCGGGATGTCTTTGCTGATGAGGTGAAGGACTTGGCTAGCCCTGCTATCCAAAGGGACATATCTGCGTTCCTATCAGGAGGCTATCCTTGATCTTTGCTGTGTCGGGAAGCTTAGGTAGACATAAACCGAGTAACGACCGTTAAACCGCCTTTACTGCTTCTCGAGAATTATGGTTATTGCTTCCTGAAGACAGTACAACAAGCGCCCTCCTGCCCTCCCCTAACATTACTACTGGGCCGAAATACACAACTCCAACTCTCATCATCGGTCTACCATTTCACGCTATCGACCAGCCTGTGAGGTATAAAGAATTGTTTGTGCTATGGGCACATTCCCTGGCGACGGCGTGGTCCTTCTAAAGATGCAGAAGTGAGTGGTTGCTTTGTCTCAGCTAAACAAGCTCGTATCTGTATGTAAGGCGGAAGCTTGTACTCGGCGAGAACAATTCGACGAGCGGATCAATGATCATGACGCAGAGCAGCTTGTCTTCTATAGTAAATTAACATGCTCCGCCTGTGGGCTAGAAGATATCCACTGGTACTTATTTCAAGTGGACCATCATCCCGGTAGAAGCCTCGGAGTCATCCCCTAAAGAACCCCGAAAGGTTCGTCCGCCACGCCTCCAGCTGCTCCACCTTCTCCCTGCTCCTTTCCATTTCCTCCCTCATTTCTCTGAAAGCCTGCTCCATGGCCTTCAGGTCTGGCCCTGCCGAGGTTTGGAGTCCTTCTCGTTCTCTCCTTTCGTCCGCAAGGTGCTCCTGCAAGGTGCTAACCTTGTTTTCAAGACTCTCAACGCGCTCGACGAGGTGATTCTCTCTCTCAGCCTGAGCTTTCCGTTCCTTTACTAGGTTGCCGCTCATTTGGTTTAGTAGACTGTGAGTTCCTAGAACGCATTGTTCCGTTGGTAAGTCGGGGCTGATTATGTGCGTTTTGTCAGGCTTGGAGTTTGAGGTTGATGTAGTAGTGTGAGGAAAGAGGTCATTGCCTCCGCATGCTGCGCGGCGGAACTTTACGCGTTCGAAGAGTTGCTGCATTGAGAGTCGTGAGTCTGTTGTTGGAGGCTGTGTGTGTAGATTAGGAGTGTTCGTGGCTGAAAGCGTTGGGGACACATATGAGTTGATAGTCGTGTCGATGGTGACTGTCTTTTGTCGCTTATCCAACGGTCGGGGAGAGCTATGTGTACGCTTCCGATTATGTCGACCCTTAGAACTTGTCAGTTACCACCACGGTAAGTTTGGCAGATGGCCTAATTGCTCACCGTGTCTCGTTCTCCATTTGCGTAGATACAAGTATCATCGCCGCTGCGGATGCTTGCAGCTTCGGAGAGGCCGTCACCATCGTCATCGAATAGACCCCGCGGTATCAGCAGGTCTGCAGAACTGTCTCCCACTCGATGTGCGTCTAGACCTTGTACTGGATGGTTGCCTTCCAGAGCGGTGTTATCAAAGTCCGGTTTGCCAGGAGGTGGTAAGCCGACCTCCATATCGCGTAAGAGTTTCTATTGCAATTTAGGACACCCCCTAGCAGGAACCCCAGAAGGCAAGGAAAGGTACCGTGTGCTTCTTTCGCAGCGCACTTGCTGACCGGCCTGTGAAAAGGCCTAACTACACTACCTGTTAGCGTGATTATTTAGAAGAATGAAGGCGGCTGTCTGTCAACATTTTCGAATTCAGTCCATGACAAGCGGTCATGGAGGTCTTTCTGGGAGAGAAGGAGTTTTTCGTCTTCGTTGGTCCAGGGGAGAGGGAGATTCGACATCTTGTTGGGTGTTGCTGGTAGCCCGAAGGTTCTCCGGTACCTTAGCCTCGCTCGGCCTATCCACGAGATTTCGTTGTCATTTCTCTCCGGTCGTGGTCTTGAGCTCGATATGACAGCTATACTGTAGCCAATTCATGAAACAGATGGTGGTGTAAAGATTGTGCGGGGCGGAAATCAGGTTGACGCTCTCGCAAAGTCGCGACCCTGGCGACACGCTAGACTAGATCGGGTTAGCGGTGGCCTTTCTCTACAGTAAACACAGTAAATCCAAATCCAGTCACATTTTGGGCTCTCTGTTAACTTCCTTCTGGCCCTGCTTTAGCTTTCCAATCTCCTCTGTGTTCCGTCGAACCTGCTCCTTAATCTCTTTACAAATATCCTCAAGGATTCCGACTCGAGACAAACCCAACGCTTCCAACAGATGGCGTTTCCCTCTCTCTTCATCAAGCTGTTGCTGTAGCGCACAGAGCTTGCCTTCAAGCTGTTCAACTGTATGACTGAGCCTTTGTGACTCGATCATTGCTGTATTCTCCTTCTCAACCTGTGCCTTTCTTTCTTCGGCACGAATCTCAGAGAGGCGGTGGAGGAAGATGTGCATTGCTGCTATGCATTGTGCTTCTGTAAAACGGCCAGTCCGGCTTTCCGGCGTTCCGTCATCTTCTGCAGTTGTAGTCGGCTGGTTTTCCTTTTCCGTGTGACTCTCAGTTGTTGGCGTACTTGCGCGATTTTCTTGTGCTGCTGACTGTCCCATAGTTGCGGGTCGAGACAGCGTCGGCGAGGATGATGGCGAAGGGTGGATGCTTGGTGCATGACGAGGTTCAAGGTGCCTCGTAAGGGGGGTGTCGGGGAGACTGTTGTTGGTTGGTAGTTCGTTGCTTGCGTTGGGCGGATTTACAGCTAAAGGGTCGGGTGTCATGCTGTATGCCGCAGAAGTCTTCTGCCGTTTGTACGGCGGGGAGGAAGAAGTGTTATTCTTTTTAGAAGCATTAGTTAGCAGGCCCAAGTGTAAGCTGTATAACAAAGGGGTGTCAACATAAACGGTAGCTCTTTGATCCTGACAATAATCATAGGACGCATCCTGGGTGGTTGGAGTCACATTATCAAGAGGTGTTTTCGGGTCTCTCTGGGCTATTTCGGTAACAGGTTGAGTCCCCTGTACTTCACCTACAGTACCGCTCCCGGATATGTTGCCTATAGGCAATCTGCTGTCATGCCCTTTCTCTCAACCAGTTCCTACAACAGTAAGTCACAGGGACTAGATGATCAAGATTGCAGGATCGAACTCACGTCATATTTTAGGCGCAGAGAATCGCACGACCGGCCAGGAAAAAGATCCAACTGTCCAGAGCATAAGCGCCGCCCTCGGGGCCCTACTCCCTGAATGTTATGAACTCTCTCTTACCTCGTGGAAGCGCCACCACGGACAATCCAGATAACGACGTCTCTCGACCAACAGTTTGTGTTCCTCTCCGAGTGTCCAGGGCTTCTCGACGGTAAAGCGAACCCGAGGCATCTGACTTGTGCTCGTTTAGGATGACACAGTAGAGATCTGTAAAGTAAGAATTCAGCGAAAGGAATAAAAAAACGGCAAGGGAGATGGGAGAGTGGGAAGGTGTGTTAGT
Organism: Aspergillus karnatakaensis; assembly: GCF_047715665.1. Taxonomy (NCBI): domain Eukaryota; kingdom Fungi; phylum Ascomycota; class Eurotiomycetes; order Eurotiales; family Aspergillaceae; genus Aspergillus; species Aspergillus karnatakaensis. Next base: position 35,295 of record NW_027395720.1, on the reverse strand, counting down.
TGTAGATCATGGCCTGAGGCAGCAGGGTGCTACCCCCCGGCTTCCCTGATGCCTGAGGCCGTAGCCGCTGTTCACTTACAAAGTACTATTATTGCCTGAGGCAATAGGTGTTCAGCCTCAGGCATAGTTAAATAAAAAGTAGAGAGCTGTGGCTGGGTAATTATTCTCAGCCGCAGCTGCGCCCCAATCACCCACAGGAAAGCCGAACACGTGATGGACGGCCCCAAAGCAATTTCATGTTTTCAACACCATGCGGAATCATTTTCATTCTCTTTATTCTGGCAAAATGCCAGAATGCCGCCCCTCAGATCGCATAAGAAGTCTCGGACTGGTTGTTTACAATGCAAGCGTCGCAGAGTGAAGGCAAGTATGCGTGGCTCGAGACTGAATAGCAGAATCAGTGGGGCTAATCTCTCACCAGTGTGACGAGAAGGGCCATCCATGCGGTAACTGTGCCTACAGACAGACAAAATGCACTTATCCTAGTGCTGCAGCCTCCAGTTGCTCTCCAGGGATCTCCCAATCAGCTCCCAGCGAGTCAGACCACTCCAAGAACACAGACAGTCCAGGGATCGTCCTGGACTCTTCAAACCGGCTCCTCTTGGAGCTCATGCACAAATATTCCACAGAAACATACAAGACCTTCTTCTCTGAACCAGCAGACTACCATGTCTGGCAAGCCGTCGTTCCCCGTTGGGCGTTCAAGTACGACTTCCTCCTCTATGGAATTCTATCAGTCACAGCATTGCATACAGCGCTTGCACTGGACCCTGTCGATGCGCGCCCGTACCTCGATGCCTCAATGGATTTTCAATCCAAAGCACTCAGACCCTTTCAAGAAGCCCTCCAAAACATTTCCCTAGAGAACGTTGACGCCGCTTTCGCCTACTCTCGCATCACAATTGTCAAAGGCATCGCCTTCCGGCAAGTCGCCGCTGATATCAATTCCGCGGATGACACCAGTATGCTAGAGAGCATCTTCCTTCTATTTAAACTCGTTGACGGAGTCATGGCGATTACGGATATGTCGCACGAGCAGTTGAGAAAATCAGCGCTCATCCCGCGGAACTTTTGGGGGACGGCAGAATTCACACTTGACTCCGATACAAATGAGGCGCTGACTCGACTAAGCGAGTTAAATACCCGACTGAACATCAATGACGATACACAATACTGTACGATTGATAGTGCGATCTTCCGCCTTCGGCAGTGCTGGCAGCGGTTCCATCGGCATGGGGACTCGACTTCTGTGTTGAGTTGGCTTGCGATGGCGGGGAAGGAGTTTGTTATTGCTGCAATGAATTATGAGTCCCTCCCGCTGCTTGTCCTGGCGTACTGGGGGTCATTGTTGCAGCAGCTCAAGGGGGCGTCTTGGTGGGCGGCGAACTCGGGGTCGGCGCTTGTGAGCGATATTTTAGAGACACTGTGCCGGAGCAATGTGGATTTCGGGGAGGCAGCACTATGGCCCAAGCGCAAGGCTGGGGTTTAATGCGTTCTCACGATGGTGACATCATGAAGTGAATAAATGCCTTGGGCCAACTAAGTACAGCGAGGGCTTAACGGAGGTCTTACGGCGACTGAGTGGAAATATATATCTTATTGGGCCTTCTCCAAGAACTCTACAACGCGACAATCAGCACCAACTTCATCTGCGACCAGTTGAGATGCCACCGATGGCGCGCCGCCATATGTAGCGTCGCACATTGCCGTGGATTCTGCCTTCTAAACAGTGTCTAAGGAGCCCTTCACTAGTCTATTGATCTCAAACAAGGATATGCAATCAACGGTACTAGCGCCAAATATGTCTGCCCGCTGGAGAAAAATCGGTGATTGCGCACATCATGGCTAAACGGAAGCCGCAAAAATTGAACAGACATCAGTCATAGAATTTCAAGGTCAAGGGCGGTTTCGAATACGCAAATTAAGCGGGTATTGCTGCATGTGATTGGCAAAGCCAACAATGTTCGGAGCAGAACTGCTGCACCATCCATGAGCTTCATGCCTTGCAGGTCGAACTTTGCCCTTTTCTCATGTCCATGGTACTACGCGCTGCTCAATGGGTGATCGACTCACCATTGATAACTATGAACATTGTTGTGTTCCTACTAAAGGGCGTTTATCATAGGATACCAGCAGCCTGTGCGGCCGCACGAAAAGCTGCAGGGGCATCACCACATGCAGCCCTCCGGCATACGTCTGTCTCATGATTCTGGCTATCGGCCATAGCTACACACACGGCCCCTGAAAGCGAACCCGTCTTGTCTTGATTTGATCAAGCCGGACGTCATATCGCGGCCTCTAGGACCCTGGGGACCCGACCTAGGTAGGGCAAGGATACATCAACCTAACCCACGTGGTCCACCGGACCCCGCACAGCACCCAGACACCAAGTCGCACCTTGAGTATTTATAATCCCCACGGACTGCTGTGATGCCACCCAATGACAACCCCTGCCGCTAAACGCCGCCGTCTGCCCGAGGACCGCCAGCCGCGGACCCGCTGCCGAGACCCTGAATCCTTCCGGATCAGACCCTGAGGGAGTGTGTATCACCGCCGCATTCCCTGTCTTTATGTACAAGCAGTGCATTATTTATGTCCAAGTTTATGCCGGGCCCATGCGGCCCACATGGGGCTACTCGCGGGGTATGTTCATGTGGTCTGCTGGGCGTGGGGCGATCTGGCGTAGGTATGGGGTATATAACTCAGATAGTGCCGTACGCACATCGATGAACTCCTATATTCATTACTGTACCGATTTCTATTCCCTTTCTATACAGTCACTGCAGGTGTCCCACCCACAAGATGTCACGCTCAGACTCCACCTCCTCCACTGACCTGGAGAAACAAACCCCCAAACCCACCATCACCGAACCCCTCGTCGAACTTCCCACAATCCTTAAAGAGAGCATAACCGGCTTTGGCGGCTTCGGCGCTCTCCTCCTCCAGATTGCTCACCCAGGTGTAGCCCGCGGCGTCAACAACCACTCCGAGTTCGCAACGCGGCAAGTCGACCGCGCCGAAAAGACGGCCATCTATGTCTACATGATGGTCTACGGCACACAAGAAGAGAAGAACTTCATCCGGGAGTGGGTAAACCGTATGCATGCAAGGGTTAAAGGTGGGGAGGGCGACAGCGAGTACTTTGCACAGGACCCAGACCTCCAGCTCTGGGTTGCGGCGACACTATATGTCGGATGGGTGAAGAGTTATGAGATGGCGTTTGGCCCACTCCCGGCTGAAAAAGCAGAGCGAGTATACCAGGAGTTTAGCATCTTCGGTACATCCCTTCAGGTTCCACGAGAGAAATGGCCCAAGGATATCGCCGCCTTCAATGAGTACTATGCGCGTATCGTCCAAACCGAACTGACCCTCGTCCCTGAGGGCGACCAGGTCTACTACCACATCATGCATCCGAACCTGCCGTGGGCCTTCAAGCCTTTTATTCCGTTGTTCATGTATATCACGCGGACCTTCTCGGTGGATTATCTGCCAGAGGAGGTCAGGGCGGCGTATGGGCTGAAGCCCACGACGAAGTATGACCGGTTTAATCGGCGGCTGATGATGGCGCAGTACAAGTTCACGCCCGGGTTCATTAGACATTGGCCAAAGAAGTATTATATGAAGAGGGGACGGGTGATGGTGGCGAAGCTGAAGGAGAGGGGCTTTACGGGAGAGTTAAGGATGAGCAAGTACTAGGTCGTTATAATTCTACGGGGCTGGTAGGAAACCTATTTTTATGTGTTGTCTATAGTCGTTTATAGTCTCGCTTGTTTGATACCATAATGATTTATAACCCCACAGAATACTAAATAGCTCATTTGCGTTGTCCTGAAGATATCGATTCCTACCAGCGGAATTGCTGCCACCTTCTTACATACGATGGAATTCTTTGAAAGAAGGTAGTTATGACAGTTAATAGAGTAGCAGCATCCTACTTCACTCTCAACCAGCGTAAATGATCAATTGTTACTTGACAGCTGAATGCCGTATATTTCGCGACGCATGTATCACCTGCTTTGAAGCCGTCCTTGGACAGTGGCCATACACGACTCGTCGTAAGGATGTCCGGGCTGTCGCATCCCGAGTGTCCGTAAATGGCGCAAAGTACTACTACCTATCACACGTTGCATCCTGCTCTTATTATGCTGAGACAGGCATTTGGGAGGGGCACAATACTCGGACACTGGGCAACTCTAGGTATGGGCTGGCACAGCCCTACATAAGATCTTGAAATGATTGTGCAACGATTTATGCTACTCTGGCAGGATTAAAAATCTTTCACATGGCTTTCCTACAGATGGTGATACTATCATTATGAAGCTCCTGAATAGAATAGGGTCTTGAACGCCGCAACATGCGTGAATGACTCGATTCTCTGATTCATCAGGCAACCAGGAACTCAGGTCCATCGCAAAGTAGGAGCTGGTAATGAATGACCTCAGGAAAAGAGGAAACCAAAGGATAGTGTAGTCAAATGACTATACCTCGAAAGCCTTTGATCCTCCCTCACACAAAACTCCATCTACAAATTGGCCCTTTCTTTCCCTCTCAACGCCTCCACAACCTCCTTAGCCCCAACCTCCCCAGAACAAATAGCCCCCTCCATATAGCCCTTCCACTCAGTACTATATTCCGTTCCCACGAAATGCAGATTCCCCACAGGCTTTCCATACACATCCGCAAATTTGGTATAGTGCCCAAGCGCTGTAATGGGCGCGAGAGCGCCGCGACTGTATGTCTCATGCTGCCAAACCTGATCGAAGAATTCGATCGGCTTGTATACCTCCTCTTCAACTCCCTTCCCACCCTTGAAGATCTGTGCCAGCTGCTTAAGCACCACAGCCCTTCGCTCATGGGGCCGCAGCTTGCTCCACTCTCGTCCCGGCTTACCATTCACAAAACAAGTAAGCGAGTAATGCCTGCTCTCCTCCACACTCGTGTCCCTTCCAAGAATCACAGGACCGGTGTAACTGGCGAAATATCCATTGAACCCCTCACTTCGCCACCAGGGCTTGTCGTAGCAGACGATCGCTTTGTTGTAGTCGCCTAGTACGGTGGCGTTGGTTACTTCCTGGACACGTTGAGGGAGGGATGGGCTGATATTCAGCTCCTTGTACATGGTGCTGGGAATCGAGATTATAGTTTTGCGGCCTGTGAAGGTTTTGCCGGTTGTTGTTGTGACGGTCGTGTGGCTGCCGTGATCGATTATTGAGAGGACGGGCGAACTGAGGTGGATGTTGGAGGAGCCGACGAGGCCAGCGATATTGGTGGCGAGGGATTGAGCCCCTACATCGGTTTGTCAGTCTCTCATTTTGCTCCGAGATTAGTAGAATTCTAGGACGTAATAAAGCGTACCATTCTGGAACCGCAAATGCTGCCCACCACTCGCATCATCAGCCCGAATGGCCAGCAACCCTCGGTTCCGTCGACAATAGTCAATGAACCACGCAGCTGAGTACTCTGTCGCTTCAAGTCCGTGCATAACCTGTGCCCAGAGATTCACCATCTTGACTACATTTGGCAGCGCACCTAGATCCCGCACATACTGATCCAAACTGATATTGTCGTCTGCGACCTTGGATGGACCAGCTGTCAACGATTCCGCCTGGATGTGGTCTCTGATAAATTCTAGACTTTTCTTCTCTTGCGCCGTGAACTATTTGTAGCTCTGTTAATCTCACCACTGCCCCTATTGAAACGGTACACTATGCGATGGAATAATAAGACTCACCCCACTCGGAGTAACTCCAAACGGAAACTCAAATCTCTCGCCTGGTCTCTCCTGCATTACTGCCTTTCCCTGTAGCCTCTGCTGCACAGTCTTCAGACCGAATTTCTTGACGTACGCGCCGACGCGCGGCTGCAGCGTGACGTTGATCCACGCACCACCTAGATCGGCATATCCGCGACCAGATGCAAGAGGCACACTCCAGATCTTTCCGCCGACGCGGTCGCGGGCTTCGATGACGGCAACGGACAGCCCGGCTTGTTGGGCGGATTGGGCGGCTTGTAGGCCGGAGAGGCCGGCGCCGATGATGAGGAGGTCGAACATGGTGGAATGGTACACACTAGCAATGGCTGGGAAATAGAATGTTGGAGGAATAGCTATCTATGAGAGACAAGAGCAGATAATAAAAGTTGGAGAAGTATAACTCGGGATCTCCACTGGGTCTCGGGTTCCAAACCCGAAGGCTCGGCCAATCACAAGACCAAGAGATAGCCACTGGAAATCAAGTCCTATCTAGGCGAGGGCAAGATGGTATCTAAGATAGCCAAGTCTCAGTTCTTTGTTCTCAGTCGATGTTGGATCTGCAGCATGATAAACTCGCAGATAGCCAGGGTGGTTTGTGACGGAAGTGTAGATAAGAGTAGAAAGAAAGGAGTTATGGCTAACTACGTAGTTACCTAGCCATGCAGCCCCTCTTGGATCCAACCTCTTTTCTCCAACTGTCAAGACTCGAGAGTCAGTTCGGAATGCTTGACTAACGCAAACCACATTCATTGGCACGGATCCACATAAGCTCAGCGGTCCATTAACTCAAACAGGGAACCACTTCCCCGCGAAGTTATTCCCGACGGCCTCGTGCGGGGTCATTGTGCGTTCAATGTTCATCACGATACCACTCCCCTGCCATACTAGAACCTCAAATGCATCATACTGTTAGATCTATATCATATATCCCTTGTCTCCTCATCCTCTTCCGTTGGAAAAATGGCCGGTGTGTTGAGGTCCGGAGCGCGGAAGCTGAAGCGTACCTCGAACGCGTAAGAACCCGAGCGCTTCCTGCGCCCTCAAGATTTGTCCGATATATTGTGACATGACAACTAACATGTAAGCGTAGATGTATTGCTTGCCGCCAAAGTAAGATCAAATGTACCGGAGAGCAGCCGTGCGCCAACTGTCAGCGCCGTCGCATCGAGTGTCGCTTCCTGGAGAGCGTCAGCAAAGTCATGGTGCCTGAACGGTGCGTCACATTCTTCCAGCGAAGTGCCCTGCTAATATATATTGTTAGGTATCTGAGAGAACTACAGGGGAAAGCTCGACAGCAGCAGCCGCAGACACAGCAGGGCCAAGGCCACGGGCAGCATCAACCGGCGGTGAAGAGGACGTCCACATCGGCTTTTGGGTCCGAGGTTGATATTGAGGGTATGTGTCCTTATCAGCAATTTTGGAGATGGGCTGACACTTGCATGGTCCCATAGAGTCAATATCTCCTCAGCCCGAGGAGATTCCATCGCTGGCTGTAGACGCGGCTCGAACTATCTGGACCAGTCCGTTTACCCTGCCGTCTCGAATCATCAAGAAGAACCATAAGACGAAGCGAAACTGGAGTACGCTTTCTCTCCTTCCTTCCCGCAAGAAATATATGAACTAATTACTGAACAGCCTGGCTTGCCCCCACGTCGACTTGGTCCTTTACAGCACGCCTAAAACTCATGATCGCCGAAAAGCTCCACGTTGAATCCCATTACAGCGGACCTGAGCTTTTTGATGGAGACCTCTACCCCATCTCGTGGAGTCCAATCCTAATGGGTGACCACCCCGATATCACAAATCTCCCCTCAATCGATCACGCCCTTTACCTCTTCAACACCGTCAAGTTCCATCTCGGCCATAACTTTCGTCTTATCGATGAGGAAGAGTTCGTGGAGCACGTCCACAGATTCTACTATGGCGACGCAATAAAGCAGGCGGAGGAGCACCGATTCTGGTTCGTGCAGTTTTTGCTTGTTCTAGCTTTTGGGACTGCCTTCCTCTCGCAGTCTCGCAATTCGAAGGACCCGCCGGGGTACAAGTTCTTTGCCAGAGCGATGGGGATTATGCCGGATCATACAAGTCTTTCACGCGGTGGATTCTCGGCCGTTGAGATTCTCGCGCTGGCAGGTTTGTACCTGTACTCAATTGACCATCGGTCATCAGCGCATGTGTACGTGAGTAAGAACCTGACGCAGGCTGTTCCTAAGGGCTGTACTCACCAATCTGACCCAGGTTGGCCACGCAATTCGAATAGCGCAGATGGACGGCATGCATACACAGCTACCTGAAGATGAACTGGGGGCTGCCACTGTGACTCGTTGCCGGAATCTCTGGTGGACGTTGTATGTTCTTGATCGACATGTCTCGTCCTCTGTCGGGGCATCGATGACTCCACAAGATAACGAAATCACAACTTTGCTTGATCCCCCGAACTCATGCTCACAGAGTGATGCTACACTTGGTCTGTTGGTGAGGCTATCTCACTTGTTATCTTATATTCTCTCCTGTCAGCCTCCTTCGTCGAATGTTCTTCCCTCCATCTGCTGACCTTGAGGTTAGCCATCTATAAAGGTACTGAAACTCAACTCGGTACATTTCTCGAAACTACACGATCAATATTGCATGTACTCGCAGGGCACGCCCGGGAAATCGAGAGCATAATTCATGAGAAGTTCCAGAATTCCGTCGAGACTATGCCAAAGGGGACGCGACATATCACTCTGCTGTATCACCAGGTTTGTCAGTGCTGACAGCTTGTAAGATTTGTCCAACTGACATTAGCATAGTGCGTGATCCTCGCCACCCGACCACTTCTTCTCTCTGTCTTGAAAGAGCGATTGCAGAATTTAGGCCACGGAGCCGCAGATTGGCAAAGCATTGTCGCCCCAACCAACGCTCTTATCTCAGCAGGCATCAAGTCTGCTTCGAAAACACTCCAGATTCTGACTGACGAAGACAGTCTTCTCGGTGCGTCGATAGTGACTGTACTCCCCAGAAACATTGAACTGACCAGTGGATCCCTAGAAGTTTTTCTTCCCTTCGACATGGAATTTACATACGGTGCCGCAATGCATATCATCATGGCCGGTGCGCTCTTTCCCAACGTAACCGAAAGCCAAACCTGCATCAGAGACGCCTACGCTATCCTTGACCAAATGGTCCAACGAGGGAATAAGCTAGCAGCGGCACGAAAGTCCGAGCTCGTTCAACTAGAGAAACTGTTTCAGGAAATGTGTGCTCGGATTGAACGTCGTGGGTTGGAGGCAATGCTACTACCCGAGCCAGCGCTCCTAGAACCTACATCACTCGACCATAGTCTCCGTTTAGATCAGCATGATGATGTGACAGGGCTATCTGGATCGTTGTCGATACCTCTATCGCTTCCCGCCGATCCGAGCTCGCCCTCGGTGCTTGCACAGGCTCCGAATATGGACTTCTTGGACAGTATTGGAATATCGTCGTACGAGTTCTTTTCGTTGGTGAATCAAATTGGTCACCCGGAGAGCTTGAGTGCGCTTGAGCCGGGGGAAGAGCAATGGGATGGGTCGATATAGAAAGCGTCTGTCAACTCTGTAATGTAATACATATATTTGATTAGCTGCTCCTGAATTAGCGATTGTGAAACAGAAATCATATCGTTCAATCCAGCGCTGGCAGCTTTCTCGGCCATAGTTAAATGCACACTGCTCGCCCAAAAGACTACGGGTACCATGCTCTCCACCCCCACGCTGTTCGCCTATCTGGCATCGGTCCGTGCGGATCTGTCGATCTCGTCGTTCTGCCTATCGGAACAGCTCGAATGTAAGTCCCATATGTCGGGTTTATTAACCGACGCCGCTGAGGTCCGAAGTCCCATCGCTGCGGAGTCCTCTATCTCGCCGCCTCGGGTATATTGGGTATGACGATAAATCTGGGCTGAGAATCTGTGAAGGCAACGCGATCCGAGGAGGAGGGGAATGTTGATCGGAATGCTGGTGGGGAAGGCAGGAGCTTTGACCATCCGGACTGTCGATAACCACCCTTGCTACCTTATAAACAGGGCAATCACCGTCCTCAGTCCTACCTTCCGTACACAGTTATTCATTTTTCATAAACGGCCAATACCTTCTGGATGTTGACATCAGCACCATGGACGCCAAAGACAAGGATATGCTCAACGACATTCAGGACGCCAGCAATGATGTCCTTGACACAGAGGCCGCAACAAAAGAGGACACCATATCCCCAGAGAATGACCGTCTTCAACGTCGTCTCAGCTATCGTCAGGTCCAAATCATGGCTATGGGCGGGTCGATTGGTACAGCCCTGTTCATCAACATCGGCGGCGGCCTGGCCAAGGGCGGACCGCTCAGTCTACTGCTCGCCTTTATCATCTACTCCTGCATTCTATCCTGCGTTAATAATTCTGTCGCTGAGATGACCGTTCTACATCCAGTCCCTGGGGGCTTTATCCGTATGGCGGGCAAGTGGGTTGACGACGCATTTGGCTTTATGGCCGGATGGAACTTCTTCATCTACGAAGCCCTCACCATTCCGTTCGAGATCACTGCCTTGACAATGACCCTATCCTTTTGGAGAGACGACATTCCGGCCGGAGCTGTCTGTGCAGCATGCATCATTTCTTATTCGTACGGTTTGGCCGAAATGGCTCTTCCTCTCCCTCTCCTTGTTCTACAGTGCTAGAACTAAGTACTTGTGTTTAGTCTATTGAGCATCTTTGCCGTCAAAGTCTATGGAGAGGCAGAGTTCTGGGGCTCTGGCGGTAAAGTACTTCTCATCTCTATGCTTTTCGCTTTTACCTTTGTTGCTATGGTTGGAGGTAATCCTCAGCACGATGCCTTCGGGTTTCGCCATTGGAATGAGCCGGGGCCCATGGCGGAGTACCTCAGCACAGGTCCCCTTGGCCGATTTGAGGGCTTTCTCGGGTCGCTATGGATGGCTAGTTTCACGACGGTTGGTCCAGAGTATGTTACTCTTATCGCCGGGGAGGTGAAGCATCCTCGAATCTACGTCAAAAAGGCTTTCCAAACGGTTTATTGGCGATTCGGTGTCTTTTTCGTCATGGGCGCAATCATTGTTGGGATCCTCGTCAGATACAATGATCCAGCCCTCGTGGCGACCTTCATCACCAACACCAGCGACGGCAGCATGTCCTCTGGATCACCCTTCATTATCGCCATGCGCAACCTTCAAATCAACGGATTTCCTCATGTCATGAACGTTCTCCTAACCACGACAATATTCTCCGCGGGTAATACCTACATGTATGGGGCAAGCCGCATTCTCTACGGTCTCTCCCTCGAAGGCCGCGCACCAACTATCCTGAAGAAGTGTACTAAAGACGGAGTTCCCATATACTGTGTTCTGGTGGTCATTTGCTTTCCTCTTCTCTCCCTCCTACAACTCGGCGACGGCTCTTCCCAAGTTCTCACTTGGCTTACGAACATCCTTACTGCCGGTGGTCTTATCAACTACTTTGTCATGTCTGTCACCTACGTTTTCTTCTACCGTGCCTGCAAGGCCCAAGGCGTCGATCGCACCACATTCCCGTACTACGGTCGCTTTCAACCATACGCGGCATGGGTGGGGGTGGTTGCAGAAGGCTGCATCGTGCTCTTTTATGGCTATGCTAGTTTCAGGCCTTGGGATATCGCTAGCTTCTTCACTAACTATACCATGGTTATCCTGGCGCCGATCATGTTTTTCTTCTGGAAGGTGGTCAAGAAGACAAAGATTGTTAGTCCTGACGAGGCAGATTTGGTCTGGGAACGCCCAGTCGTGGATAGTTATGAGCGGTCGACACTCTCCCAGCCGATGGGATTCTGGGCAGAGATGGCTGAGTGGGTTGGACTGAGAAAAGGAATGACAGATGTTGATGTCTAAGCCTAACATCTCCGATTGAAGGATTCTGGCATGCTATGGAAGGTTAAATTTGCTTTATCCCGACGATGAGGTCTGGCTTTCTCTTGGTACCACTAGCTCTGTAGGTCTGGTCTATTTCTTCGCTTGAATAAACGCTTGGTATCAATATAGGGCCCCAAATTTCTGCTTGATCTACATAGAGCACTCAAATCACCACTTATCTTTCTTCTTCAAATTATATGTGGAACGCTACCTCGTTCTGTTTGGGCATTGGCCTCTGACTTCCTGAAATATCGCTGCCCCGAGTAACTAGAACTTATCAGCGGAAAGAACTGTAGGCAGAAAGAGCACCTTTTATTCTGGACAGGGCAAGACAATAAAATGCTATAGTGGCGCAATCATACCTCCAATGTGTAAGTCCCATTACCACATTCCTGCATCCCTCGATGAATGCATCAATCACCTCTGGTTCCGTAGCTAGTTCAAACGATTGATTCTGGTGACGATTCTCCACATCACGAAAACCTCTCGCCGCCTGTTGAACAAACTGATAGGATAGCTTCATGGCTTGGTTGCAATCAATATTGTGGTTAAGTATAATTACTGGGACCATGTTCTCGATTTGGTTGTCGGCCTGGAAGAAGGGGCAATAATCAGTATCAATACTTTTAAAAATAGCCGGGGGGATGTCTTTGCCAGCCTCACAATTTCCTTGCGGAGCGAGAACATGTCGTTAATCCTAGAATCAAAGTAAGTATTGCTCATCCGGTAAAGGTGAGGTTGTATCAGGCAAACTCACATATGCACCAAGTAAGACGTATGCCTCCAGAGCAGCTGCATCAGGTCAGTCCCAGCAGCCTTCCTTGACAGTTGAATACCATAAATAAATCTGTGCTGCATAAGCACACAATATTGAGCAGCATTCGTAGATATACTCACGGTATAGTTGCAATAACCGGGTACACTCCAGCCGTCTGCTCTCGCCGTTTCCAAAACTCCGTCAGTGAAGGAACCTGGTTGTTGCGAAACAGCATGTCGACGCTATCAACGCTAGACACGTAGTATAGCTTCTGGTCCAATAGAACCTCTAGCGTCTCTATACACCAGTAAACATTGTGCACGCATGGTGCAACCGGCAGGGAACGACAAACCTCTCGAACACTCCTGCCTTAGATGTACAGCAACCTCATCCCAACAGTGTAGCGCATTTTGGAGCTCCTCGGAGTACTCTGATAGAACAGTAAGTGGTTCTCGATTGCAGAGGACTGCACGAAAATACTTCATTGACTTTTCTCGGTAAGCGATGAGTTACTTGTGTGAATTTGACGTTATTTGTGTGAATTTGACACTTGCTTCTCACTGCAAGCATTATGCCAGTTTGCCTTCCCAATCCAAGTAGAGAGCCTGTAGCCAATGTCGTCCGTCACTCTCAAGTACCATGCCCGTGCGCTGGTACAGAAGATCTCCTCGGAGACAGACTCTAATGTTGGATTCAGCTCGATGTCTGTGTCCATCTACGATACCGCCTAGCTAGCTATGATCCAGAAGGATTCCGACCATAGCAGAACCTGGCTGTTCCCACAGAGCTTCAAGTACTTGCTGGATCATCAGAATTAAACCAACCGAATGCAAAAGCTAGGTATCCAGACTCCATCTCAATCCCAGACTGCATTGTCCACTCTCTAGCAGCGTTCCTCACAATATGTCGGCGCTTCAAGCTCGCTGAGTGCAGATCTGGGGGGAATATACCAAATGATATGGTAGAACGACTTAGCCGTGGAAAGGAGTTCCTTGATCAAAAACTGGCAGCCTTGACGCTTGATGGTACTGGGCACATGCAATTCGAGCTCCTCGTCCCTGTTCTCCTTATGTTACTCGTGCAGGAAGGTGTCCTCTTCAACTTTCCCGCAAAGCAGGAACTATTCAGCAACTATAAAAAGGCTTCGAGGGCTGATTTATCTTGGCTGTATAATGTCGGACTATGCAAAGTACCTCTGTTTTGCCTTTTCAGGGTATTTTTACCTTATGCGGTCGCTGCTGGTGTGGTAGCTAGCAGCAGTTTCCCCACCGTCGGGTTTCCTTCCCGAAGATCGACAGCACATAACCGAGATAGGACCGAATTGAGACAACCATTATCAGGGCCTTCATGGGGCAGGGTGGATAGCTCGAACTATGCGGAGATCTGCGGGCTCAATAAACCCCAGGCTATGAATCGATATATCAGCAGAGCCCATGCGCTACACTGTTGGAGTTCTACGAAATATCGAGGTGGGTAAACAGGATTCGTCGAAGGCATATACAGGTATAGGCTTACGCTGTGAGCTCGTGTCTAAATCAAGAGCGGGCCGCCTTTTAATGAAGCACAATCGAAGTTTTGTCTCGAGACGAGTCCTTCATCCTAATCTACGGGCATCATTTGAATTTTGCACAGTCAATAGAACCATAACTTCCTCTGACAGCATTGTTACCTAAGCTACAGATGGGCATAGACTGTGTTTATTCCTCCAGTGATGATCGTCTTGATGGTTAGATAGTCGTCCAGGCCGTACTTGCTTCCCTCGCGCCCGAAGCCTGAGTGCTTGACTCCACCAAACCTATAGTCGTTAGCGTAATCATGACCTGTGATAATAGAAGAACATACGGTGCAGCAGCATCCGAGATGACGCCTGTATTGATAGCAACCATTCCGAACTGCAAGCTCTCGGACACTCGATGAGCCCTGGCCAAATCGGTCGTGATGATATACGACGCCAATCCAACATCACACCTGTTGGCTCGCCCAATAACCTCCTCCTCGGTGTCAAACCTCGCCAGCGCAGCCAACGGGCCAAAAGTCTCCTCATTCATCACCTTCATACTATCATCGACATCCGCCAAGATGGTCAACTCGTGGAAGTTCTCTCCCAGGTCAGGCAACCTCTTCCCACCCAGCAAGACCCTCGCCTTCTTCCTCACCGCATCCTTGACATGCTCCTCAACCTTGACCACCCCCGTCGTCAACGGCCCATGCGTAGCAGAGTGATCCACAAGCCCATTGCCAACCTTGAACTTCCCCACCTCCTCCACAAGCCGCCCACTAAACTTCTCATAAACTCCAGCCTGAACATAAATCCGATTCGCACAAACGCAAGTCTGCCCTGTAACCTTGAACTTGCTGACCAGTGCACTGGCCACCGCAACCTCAATATCAGCGTCATCAAACACAATAAATGGCGCATTTCCGCCCAGCTCCAGACTGAGTTTCTTCAAACTCTCACTGCTCTGCCTCATCAGCAACTTCCCGACACGTGTCGACCCAGTAAATGAAATCTTCTTGACAACCTCACTCTCACAGAGCGCCAGCCCAAGCTGCGGGGTGTTGTTCAACGCCGTAACGACATTAATCACCCCCTTTGGAAGCCCCGCCTTCTCCGCAAGGGCAACAAGCGCATTCGTCGAAAACGGTGTCAATCCATCGCTCTTGATTACAACCGTGCACCCAGCGGCCAATGCAGCCGCAATCTTCCTCGCCCCCATCGCCATGGGGAAATTCCAGGGTAGAATCAACCCGCATACACCCACCGGCTCCTTTATGACAGACGCCCGCGAAGAAGCGTTACTATGCGGGATGACATCTCCATAGATCCTCGGCGCCTCCTCGGCAAACCACTCGAAAAAACTGGCGGAGAAGACGACTTCGCCTTCTGCATCGCCTTTTGATTTACCATTTTCGGCGGTGATGATTTTACCAAGATCTTCTTTGTTTTCGAGCAGTAGGTCGGAAATACGGCGCAGGATGCGCCCTCGGGTTCGTCCGGGAAGAGAGCGCCAGGTGGGGAATGCGGTTGCGGCGGAGGATATTGCGGATTGTAGGTCGGAGAGGTTGGATTCAGGACATGTTCCGATGGGAGTGTTGGTGGCTGGATTTGTGATGGTAAATGTGGCGGAGGATTGAGAGGCTGTCCAGACGCCGTTTATGTAGGCGGACTGAATCAGAAGCGACGGGTTTTTAAGGGAGAGAGTGGCCATTTTGTGGGAGATTTGGTTTCGTGGGAATAGAAACGGAGAGCGACTGGAAAAGAATTTCGGAGGTTATTATCTGCTCTACATACCTATCTATCTATATCTTTGTGAGCAAGGCTAGGGATTAGATCCCGATAGGCTGTCCTCGGCTCGGGTTCGAAAAGCGAGAGATATATCGATCGCTACGTAGGAATGACCACAAGGGATGAGCAACGAAGTGCGGAGGAAACGATTAGAGTACGTAATTGGTGTGTCGTATAATGACAGTGAGGTGTATTCGTTTTGACCATAAGCGGACACATTATCCCCGCGGGATGCTTGTGGAGGGGTTTGTGGCTTGCAGACGAGTCGAGTCGGTCAAGAGAACAAGAAACAAAAAAAGAGAAATGACAACGGCGCGATTCGAACGCGCGCGGTTTCCCACTAGCGGGTACTATGATGATGTTGATCACTAAGCAGCCTGAAGCTAGCGCCTTAACCACTCGGCCACGTTGCCTTATTGGATGAAAAGAGTGTCAAATTTTGACATTATGAGCTTAAAAACAGCGAGACCAGGATCAACTGCTCTGGAACCACCATTTCAGGAATTTGTAAGATATTCAGAGTTTTGGGGCGAGGTACTGTGTTCGAATATCGTTAGGAACATCATTCTCAACAGTGAGGCAAGGTTCACGAGTCTATCATAGCTACACGTACACCAGTCAGCTACCTTCCACTGCCCCCTTTGGGGAGCACTTCATCCATCCCCATGACCACCAACAACAGGTCGATCCAGCCAGACTCGAAATCTAGGCCCTCCCAAGTAGATCTGCGACATTATCAACCTGCATCGGATATTGTACCCGACTGTGTTGATCCCCGCTTTATAGATAGGCATCCGTGGCCCAATGGGACCTCGCGATACACTCCCGAGGGGCGTTCGGGTTCTATTTCTGACGCTCGGGAGGATCATGATGAGGTACCCGATCAGTCATGCTGAACACACTATCACGAAGAAAGGAAAACGGACCCGGCTACGTGTGTTTGTTTGGCCGTGGTTGTTCGCGTGACCATGACTGCGGAGTAGCCCTGATAAACATACCCCGGAGTATGGTTGAAGGGGAGGGCTGGATGGGAGTGAGCTGGCTATAAGTAAGACCTTGAATACCCTCATCTAGCTATTGGCATTTATTAGGAGACAAGCTTCTAAGATTTCATAAAATCTACCTTTCGATCTATATCAACTCTTGTCACAATGGCACCCTCTGCGCTTCTCCCCGAAACCACGTCCACCACCTCCTCCAGACTCAAACCAAGCGCAATCGCCCCTGTTGTAATCGGCCCTACCACAAAGAGAGCAACTCGCCCAACACGCCGTCTCCCCAAGTCACTCATTGAGAATGCCAAACTAGCCATCGGTCAAAAGCGTGCCTTCAACCCCGATGACCACCTCGACTACGCCCCGCCCGAGAAAATCCACAAGATGGCCGACTTTGATCTCGAAGGGGCGGGAATCTCACTCAATGCGATCTCTGAACCATTCAAGCTTTTCACGCCCGAAGCGATCAAGCAAATGAGGGCGGAGATCTTCAGTGATGATGTGCTGGAGAACTGCCAGTATAAGAGTAGTTTCTGCTCGAACATGATTAGGGGAATGGGGCACGGGTTTGTATTCAACTTTCTCTTATTCGATATACCTTCCTTCCACTCCCTGTTTTATCTCACAACGTCTGATTATATAGCCAATCACTAACAAGATATATTTACAGACGAGCCCCCTTCACCTACTCCGTCTGGAAATCCCCCGAAGTGCTATCGAAAGTCTCCTTCGCCGCAGGAATAGACCTGATTCCAGCCTACGACTACGAGATTGCAAACATCAACGTTGCCGTGAAGGACGACGAAGACACAAGCAGTGACCATGCCACAAAGACCTCGACTGATGACGACAACGTCCCTGCTTTCGCGTGGCATTACGACTCCTTCCCCTTCGTCTGCGTTACAATGCTCTCAGATTGCACAAACATGGTCGGGGGTGAGACGGCAATCAGTCTGCCATCAGGGGAGGTTAAGAAGGTTCGAGGGCCGGCTATGGTATGTCTCATATGACCTCGCACACTCTCCTGTCACCAGTCCCTGTCTCCGTATGTAATAGCCATCTACAGCAGGACTAATATTTGGGTAATGATAGGGCTACTCCGTCGTAATGCAAGGCCGCTATCTCAAACACCAAGCACTAAAGGCCATGGGCGGCCGCGAACGGATAACAATGGTTACGCCCTTCCGTCCCAGAGATCCCACAGTCCGGGACGAAACCATCCTCGTCGGCGTGAGGGGGATCAGTAACTTGTCCGAATTATACCCGCAGTATTTTGAATATAGGCTTGAGGTCCTTGAGGAGAGAATTAGGGTTATGAGGAAAGAGGAGAGAGCTAGGGAGGTTGCAGGACAGGAGTTTAATGTTGAGGGGGCGAGGAAGTGGGTTGAGGAGCAGAGGGAGTTTTTGGATAGTATTCTGAGGGAGATGTATGTTGTTGAGTAGGGGTTTGTTGGAAGATGGGTGAAGATGATTCATGTCTTGCTTAGGTTGACTTTCTTTTCTGCGTGTATCGAAATTGAGCCCTTGTTTGTTGTTATTTGCATATTTGATTTATCTAAATAAGCGGATTTCCACATAATCTTCAGAGTCCGTCGTCATAGATAGGAGCAAGTCGACCCCTGTTTGATGGCAGATTGCACGACTCCAACTGGAGACTGTATCTCGTAACTATGGTCGCCAGCATCGTGGTGTCCTAAGCAATGAATCCCCAGTGGAGAAAGTAAATCTGGAAAGTTAAGAGCAATCATGTACTTGTGTCGTGTTTTAACTCGTTAAAAGCATTGAAGAGAGAAATCCTAGGTACAGAATTCGTCCTCGAGAGCAGCAATGAATAACAGTAAATACTTCGCTAGAAAAGGGAATACAACACGCCAATAGCGAATGCTAGCTACGACGCCACACTCGCAAAATCCTCTCGAGTAGGGAAATCAGTTGAAAGCTCCCAAGCGCTACCTGGGGCATAGACTACAGCACTAGAGACGGACCTTCAACCACAAGACTTCGCAGGCTCGGCAATCCGAACCCCCTTCATCACCAAAAAAGGAAAATGGGGTATGGTGACCTTATAGACCGTTGCTAATTGGAAGCCGCTTCTTCGGCCGAATGTCATCTCTCAATGCCCGAGCAGAGCGCTTACTTGCTTTCTGTTCTTTTTCCAGCTGCAACTCGCCAATGCGGGTGGAATGAAGAGGATGACAAGACCTGCTATCAAGTCTCCCGTGGCCATAAAGCGAGAGATAAGCCCATTTGCACACAATGACGAGTGCATGAACCGCAGCGAGCGAAGATAGGGTCGAGACGAGATAGCGAAGGACCCTTTCAAGATCAATGCGCGGATTTAGTTCAAGGGCATTGTGATAAGATGGCATAGACATTAATGGCAAGCTAGTAGAGGATCTACTGGCAGGCCGGTAGCAGCGAGTATAGATAAGACGACCCAATTGTTTGCCTCCTATGCATGACCTTATCTCTACGTATGCAGGTTGCATGGGTCTTGCCTTGTGATGTATGCCTGGGTAAGAATCCGGGGTGGCGGAACGGCTCGGATCGCCTGTGGAATCCGGGTGCTGGGGGATCGGGTGAGGAATCCGAGATAGGGTAACTGACCCACGTAGCGTAGCAAGGATACTCATTGCTCCGCCACGTCCGAGAATGTGCTGGCCATTCAATGGGGTTTGCTTCAGAGTTACGGTCATTATTACCGCAGCTGTCGCGTGTGCTCGATGAGGTAGACTATCCGTATCGGCTTCCATTCCCTTCACCTGTTGCGACCCCCAAGATCCAATCAACAGGATAAAGGCACCTTGAAGATGCGGT
Source organism: Aspergillus karnatakaensis (assembly GCF_047715665.1). NCBI lineage: Eukaryota > Fungi > Ascomycota > Eurotiomycetes > Eurotiales > Aspergillaceae > Aspergillus > Aspergillus karnatakaensis. The sequence continues at coordinate 15,778 of NW_027395720.1, read as the reverse complement.
AGCTATACACTACGTACCATGCACAAAGAGTACACTCTCCCTACCTAGCCCGCCTTGAGTCCTGACTACGACCACCTCGACATACCTACCCTCTCACCTCACCCACAACCACGATGCAATCCGCCAACCGTCTCCTCCGCACCCTCAAAACAGACACCCCCGCCTATGGTGGCTGGCAAATGCTCCCCGGTACAAACCTGACCCGCACGCTCTGCCGCTCCTCCCCCTACATCTCCTGGCTTCTGGTCGACCTCGAACACGGCAACATCTCCGACGACGGCATGCATGAAATCGTCGCCGCGGCTGCAGCATGCGGCGTGTCTCCTATTGTCCGAGTTCCAGAGGGTCAGCACTGGATGATCAAACGCGCGTGAGACAGTGGCGCGCATGGGATCCTTGTTCCTGTGGTCGAGAGTGTGGGTGATGTGGAGAAGGTTGTGAGGGCTTCGAGGTTCCCACCTAAGGGGAATAGGGGGTTTGAGAGTCTTTTGGCGATTGAGAAGTTCGTTCAGCATATCCCATGTGGGGGTGTGAGGGAGTTAACGGGGAGGGAGTACTTGGAGCAAGCGGATGAGAGTCTCGTGATTGCCGTGCAAATCGAAACTAAAGGTGCATTTGACGCTGTTGAAGAGATTGCGGCTGTTGACGGGGTTGATGTACTATTTGTAGGGCCGTTTGATCTGGGGATTGCCATTGGACATCCAGTTCGTGCGGACGGGGGCTATGATATCGAGCTTGTGCGGGCCATTCAAAGGGTTAGTGAAGCTGCGAAAAATGCTGGCAAGATTAGTGAGATTTATTGTGACTCTGGGGAGCAGGGGAGGAGATATGCGGACCAGGGGTTTCGAATGATTAGTGTTATGACGGATATGGTTGGTTTGAAACAGGTGTTCAGGGGAGCTTTCGCTCATGCGGTGGAAGATATATCTCAGCCCTACGGGGGAATGTAACCAAGAACCATTGGCTCGCTCGTTGTCTACCAGTTTGGGAGAGCTTGCGAGACGACGTCAGGCCGAGGCGAAGACCACGGCTGAGTGGGCTGACGGGGGCTAGCCATGTAGGGCACTCTAGCGCTACCATATTTAGCCTGCGCAGCAATAAAAGTCTTCTGACGATCAGCTCCGGTCTTTCCCTAAAACACATCATCCTCTATATGGGCGGTTCATGCGCATCCACACGATAATGCGAGCTGAAGTCGTTGGGTAGTCAGTGGTAACAGGCCAGCCACGTATCCTGAGCCAACCACTCGTAAGCGCTAATGCTTTTACTTCCCTGGAAGGAGTGCGGCTGCTAGAATGAGATCACCGACCCGGTTCCTAGTCCGGCCTGATTGATTTATGGGCTGTTCGTTGCATGTGCCACCGAACACTACGTACCTGAAATCGGCCCGATCCAAGACGAAAGGCTATGTAATCGGCTAATAATCATTTAATGTTCAAGAAAGATCCAGGCTGAAAAGTTTATCATGCAACAATGGACAGCAAGTTCATCCGAGGGGTGATTTCCATATTTAAGCGGCCTATTGCGGCGGCAACCCACCGTTGTCCTCACCATAACATCACTGTCAGCTGTCAATATCACCATTGGAAAGGTTTTTGAACACAGGCGCTGCCCATTCTGGTCGTCATTTTTTGGATTCAGCATCTTGTTATCTTCACTTGCGCCGAACAATTAGAGCGAACAATGACGCTGCATCACCTGAAGGGGAAGACACAGCATCTGCGAGAGTATTTCAATGTCGAGTAGGTGTGATTTCTACTTCGTTGAAGAATTTCAGTTGACGCGCGACAGGCTCGATAAGGATTACGTTGCGTTTGAGGGCTCAGAACAAGAGGCGCTCGCTGTTTACCTGAAGGGGAACCTTACCTTCCGATTCAATGAGCCGTTAGTCGTCAAGCATATTCGCTTGCATCTTTCTGGCGTACGGCGCGTCGCGTGAGTGATGTATCTTCCACGGGGAACTCGGAGCTGACCACCATAGACTTCCGACACGGACCAGCTGGAAGAAGTCACGGGAGGAGGTTTTCTTTACACAATCGTGGGAGTTCCATGATCCCTATCGGACCACGCCACAAATACTCCCAGTTGGGGACTACAAATTTCCATTCAGCGTGCTTCTCGAGGGATCGCTGCCGGAGACGGTGGAGGGGATGAAGGTGGCGTCGATTGAATATTCCTTCACGGCTGAGATTGGTCGAAAGCGCGGAAAGGATATCACATTCCATAAACCATTGCGGATTATTCGGGTACCGACGACGTATATGGCTGACCTGGTATGTACTCACCACCCTGGTGGCGGTACCAGCTGACAGTGAAGACACTCGATGAGACGTGGTCGGAGAAGATCGCGTATCGAATTGAGATTCCAAACAAGATTGTCGCATTTGGTTCCTCGCTTGAAGTCAACTATCAATTCGCACCCTTGCTGGAGGGTCTGCAGATCCAGTACATCGAATCGCAGCTGCTAGAGATACGAGATCTCATGCTGAGTGAGGGCGAGCCGAGGCCTGGCGAGGACACCACAACCACCATTCTACTGAGCGACCGCCATGATATCGAAGACCAGACGACAGAAGACGGAGTCAAGGCGACGGAGGGATGTCAATTCGCGCGAGCACTGCAGCTTCCGCGCGGGCTAGGACAGTGCATCCAGGACACCGAGGTGATGGGAATCAGAGTGCATCACAAGCTCCAGGTCAATGCTCGGCTGAAGAATCCCGACGGGCATCTTAGCGAGGTATGGGCGCCCTTTCTAGTAACAAGAACTATACTGACAGGTCAGCTGCGGTTGACTATTCCGGTCGCGATATACCTATCTCCGCATTTTCGAGTATGGGATGAAGGCTCTGCGAACGGGAATACAGCTGTATCTCCGGCGGGCATCAATCAAGACCATAACAACGAAGCTCCTCCGGCGTATGGACAGCACGAATCGGACCGAATGGTGGAGAATACGAACTTGCCATGATAGGGCGGGTTAGGCTTGTATATTAACGCTGTTATGAGTGATGACATCAATTAGAAGAATACTAGGTAGATTGATTCCAAGTCAACTTGTCAACTTGTTAATGAGTGCAGCCTCAGGCAGTAACTGCTCACTCGGGCCAACAACCATCCGCGGCTCTGACCACGCACTGACTCGCACTGACTCGGATGAACTGAACTCTCGGATGAATCCTTTTCGGCCTCCCGCTTCTTGTTGGCCCGAGCACCATCTTGATTCTTGATGGCTCTCGTTAGCCAGCTCCATCACAACTATCTACACTCTGACTCAATCCATTCGGCTACTGTATTACTCCGTTGGGCAGTTTCAAGTACCAGCCTTTGTGTATATATCACCCCTTACATCGCTTCTCAAAATGGACCACCAATATCAATCACGAACATCAAGTAGCTTGCCTTTGCTTGTCTATCCTTGGCACAAAGCTTCGTTTTCTCTATCACTCACTAAGCTAAATCGTCATGACGAAAGAAGAGGTTCTTGCGGTTGACGGCCGCGACTCTGAGGCTGCCACCGAAAGCTCTGGACGCGCCAGCCCTGTGAAGCCGGACAATATTACTCCTGAGATGGACGAGTTTGTGCTTGGCCGCCGCGGACAGCTGGCGTTCTTTACCTTGTCGGTGTTGACCTTGATGGTTGCGTTGGACGGAACGAGTATCTCGGTTGCCTTACCGGTTGGTCTCTACGGTCTTGTTGATTCTATGGAATGCGGACTGACAATGATAGATCATCACGAGAGATCTCGGTGGAACAGCCATTGAAGCTTTCTGGAGTGGTACCTCTTTCCTTCTATCGTCGACAGGTAATGACCATCTCAATACTTCTACTACAGCCATAACTGACAACCCCAGTTTTCCAACCCAACTTCGCCTCCCTCTCAAGCATCTTTGGCCGCCGTCCGCTGGTTTTGATTGCGTTGACTCTCTTCTTCATTGGCACAGTCGTCTGCTCTGTCGCCGACAACTTCACGCACATGCTCGTTGGCCGCTCAATTCAGGGTGTCGGCGGCGGGGGCCTCATCGCGCTAAGCGAAGTCATCGTCACTGATCTAGTCCCGCTGCGTCTCCGAGGCCAGTACTTTGGTATTCTCTCGGCCATGTGGAGTGTTGGATCTGTTACCGGTCCAATCCTCGGTGGTGGTTTTGCGCAGGATGTTAGCTGGGTATGCCTCCCACACTCACCCCTATACGACCGCAAATACTGATGAACATAGCGCTGGATCTTCTACATCAACTTTCCCTTCATCGGGATCAGTCTGGTGACGATAATTCTCTTCCTGAAACTCAACATAATCCCGACCTCTCTAGCTGAGAAGCTCAAACGAATCGACTACATTGGCACAATCATCTTCGTTGGCTCACTCTCCTCCTTCCTGATCCCGCTCACATGGGGTGGAATCCTCTACTCATGGTCTTCATGGCGCACTCTCGTGCCCCTAATCATCGGCGCCGTCGGCATCATTGTCTTCACAGTCTATGAAGCCCGCTACGCCACTGACCCGATTATCCCACCAAAGATCTTCCAGAACCGTACCGCGAGCGTTTCCTTCGCCGGCTCCTTCCTGCAGGGCTTAGTCCTCTGGTGTATGCTCTACTACCAACCCCTCTACTACGAAGCCGTCAAGGGCTACAGCCCCATAATGGCAGGTGTCGCCCTCTTCCCAGCAACATTCACCGTCGCGCCCTCCGCCGCCGTGGTCGGAATCCTAGTCACGAAATTCGGCCACTACCGCTGGGCGATCTGGCTAGGTTGGTTCCTTTCAACCTTTGGCCTTGGTCTTCTCTGCTACATGGACGTCGACACCTCAATCCCGGCTTGGATCTTCATCAATATCGTCCCGGGTATCGGACTCGGTTTGCTGTTTCCCAGTATCGGCTTCGCAATCCAAGCTTCTGCCACAAACGACACCCTCGCCATTGCAGTCGGGATGTTCTCCTTCTTCCGCGCAATGGGGCAAGCTGTCGGCGTCGCGATCGGAGGCGTCGTCTTCCAAAACAGAATGTACCACAACCTTCTCCAATACACGGAACTTGGTCTTGCAGAGCGCGCGAGTGAACTCTCTCAAGATGCTGCGGGCTTGGTCGAAGTGATCAAGCATATGGCTGATGGCGCGGAGAAGTTGGCGCTGCGGACTGCGTACACGGACTCTCTGAGGATCGTGTATGCGGTGGGTTGTGCGGTCTGTGGAGTTGCATTTGCGTTGAGTCTTTTGACGGAGAGCTATGATTTGAATAGGGCTTTGGAGAGTGATCAGACACTGAAGAAGGGGAAGAATGAGAAGGTAGAGGGGGATGTTGAGGCAAAGGGTGAGAATTAGAGGGGTGTCAGTGATTGAGAGAGAGAGATTTGTGGATCTGCTTGTTTTGCATGTACTAATGGTTTGGACATCTCCTGTCATGATTGATTAATGGATAGACGACTACTTAATTTTATAGAGAATTATACCTCAATTAAAAGACGATTTTCTGAGTAGCTGTATCTTTGTGTACTCATTGCAAGTATGTCAGCGGTACGGGAATATCTATCCAGCAAAGAGACTGTCGGTCGCGACCTCAACGAGAGCTTCTTGGGCGTCACAAATAAGCGAAGATACAAGACAAATGAGAAAGAAGCTGGAGACGAAAAGTAGACAGCTGAACCCAGCTGTTGCTGGAAGCTTGTGCTCTGTTTTGTCGGCACACCCCTCACTCACCTTAAGGTTCGGCTTGGTCCTCGGCTCGATCAGTAATCTTAATCCACCCCCGGATTCCATCATCACCGAACATCACGCCGCGCATTCTATCATCGATCAATTCTAATCCTCACTATACCGACCTCGGCTACGGTTGTTGAGGGTCCTTATATCAACTACGACTTATCCACAAACCATCCGCATGACCATTCCCTACGACCGCTACGACACCCGGCTACAACCTACCTAGATCACCACCATGTCCCTCAATCCTACCTCCAAACCCGTCCTCGCAGTAATAGGCGTCGGACCTGGGATCGGCTCCGCTGTCTCCCATCACTTCGCCGCGCAAGGCTTCACCGTGGCCCTCCTCTCCCGCACCGAATCCAAGCTCGCCTCAATCCAATCCTCCATAAACTCCCAACACGGTGAAACCGCCTCAAAATACTATGTCACGGACGCGCGCTCCGAGTCTAGCCTCCGCTCCACCTTCACCCTTATAAAGTCCGAGCTCGGCCCTGTGCATGTGCTTATCTATAACGCCGGTTCGAGACGGTTCACACCAAGGACGATTCTCGAGACGGAGAGCGAGGAGTTTGAGAATTTCACGCGCATCAACCTCTTCGGGGCATTCTTCGCGACGAAATGTGTTCTTCCCGATATGCTCGAACGATCTGCGGGGACGATTATCTTCACGGGCGCGACGGGATCGATTCGGGGGAGCGCCGGGTTGAGTTCGTTTAGTCCCGGGAAATTTGGTCTGAGGTCGTTATCGCAGATTATCGCAAGGGAGTTTCAGAGTCGGGGGATCCACGCGGCGCATGTTCTTGTGGATGGGCCCGTGGAAAGCGATATTGTCGGCGGGGTAGTGCGACGGCGGTGGGAGAGGGATGGCGAGGAAGAGAAATTGAAGGAGAAGGACCTGTATCTGATGCAGCCGGAGGATTTGGCAAAGATCTATTGGTACTTGTATACGCAGCCACGGAGTACGTGGACGCAGGAGTTGGATGTGCGGAGTCAGAGAGAGCAGATGTTTTCCAAGCTGTAGCTGTTGCCTCAGGCTGGTGATAGCTAGCTGACATCACGTGACATCATGTGCCATTAACTTTTGTCTTCCAGGCACTCAGGGGTCAGAGCTTTATTTGGAGAGTATATTACAGTTTATCCTCTTTCAATCAGAATATCAACTTCACAAATGCAATGGGAGCCATCAGTATCAGTATCAGGGGCTGTTCATGAGATGAGACCGCTAAAAATAAGTGCCGTCTGCCAGTGAGCGCTGGGCCTGGCGGGGAAGCAACCTCCACCGTAAGGCTGCCCCTTTTTTCCCAAATTCCACGCCCGTTCCTCGCAACTGCAGGGCATCTGATTGGCCTATCTGGCCTCATCTCCAATTAGTTTCATAAGGCTAGCCTATCCTTGGCTCGCGCCATCGTTAGCGCCTCTTTTTCAGCGGCGACCGGGACCGGTTCTGCCAGACCCTGCAAGTTACAACACAACATTCTGGCCGCCTCTCCGACCTATCCAGCTGTTTGACGGTAGCCTCTTGATGTTGCTCGAGCCCGACGGTACACAATGTGGTTCGCGCGCTTCCAGCTCACGGCCATTCTGCTCTGGTCGCTGAGTGTTTCCGCTACGATTCTCCAGAACGGCCAGCCCAGAGACGATCCTTACCCGGGCCAGCTGTCCGCCATCGATCTTGACAGTTCGTGGAGGAACTACGATGCCGATGCACCTGAGATCTCTTACAAGGGGAGATGGGACAGTAAACACATTTCCTGTATGTCTACTGTTTTCTCGCTATCGATTGCGCTAACTAACCATGATAGGGTGGTCGTGTGTCTCTCGCCTCCTATCCTCTGCATTCCTCACTAACCCTTCGACAGAGCACCGGGTCTGAAGGTGCAGTTTTCTGGCAAAAAGGTGCGAGCGATCCGATCTTCTCCATACGAGCCGCGTTGACAGTGTTATACAGCTTGCGTTGAGTTTCGGTGAACACACGAACGAGGGAACGCTCGTCGCTTATCGGTACGACTTTCGCTTGGGATTCGATGAACTGGTAATAATGTGAGGCAGGATTGGAACACTCGACTGGTTATTCACAAACGTCACCCACGACGCGACGTACCAGTTTATCGGTGAGGGAACGCATTATGAAGAGCTACCCACCGATGGCGACCATGTTTTCGAAATGAGAGGTACGAGCAATCTCGCAATTGTCATGGCGCAAGCTAACCGTCATAGTCACGAATTGGGGCATAGGATAAGTACATCGATTCGCTTTCACGACTTCCGCTCATACTTCGCACAGTCCAGATCGCCGGTGTTTCCGTCGACGTCGATGACCACCTTACGAAGCCACCAACGTTTAAGAAGAAGATTGAGATTATCGGAGGATCGTACGTTCTTACGCAACTGTCCGTCATGACAAACCTCTAATAACAACAGAATCACGGGTGGACAATATGCTACGTACGAAACCATCTCCTCATGGGCCTTCATCTACGCACAAGGCCTGGGCAATGTGGAATTTGGAATCACGGTTTGTACTCGACGGCAATCTCAGCTTGATCATCTCTAACGATTTAGGCCTACCCTGGAGCATGTCTCGCTGACATGGCGTGCTACGGTGGCGGTGTCCATGGAACGGTATGCTTGCCCTCACTACGGTCCGCAAGTCGCAAGCCGCAAGTCTAACAGAGATAGATCTGGTGGTGGCACCGAGCTTCTGACCCCGGTTCCCGAGCTGGCGGCATGTACGGTCGCGAGCCGGAAGAGTGGGACGTGTCCGCCGAGCAGCCCGCCGACCTGGTCATTATCCAGATGGGCGGCAATGACCACCGCCATCCGAACGAGATTCCTGGAGAAGAATTCTACCAGAACTACATCGATGTGATTGAGAACGTCCACAAACACTGGCCTGATGCTGAGATCGTCATCATGGTACGCTCCCCATCTTCTCTCCGCCCCTTTCCTTCACGATAGTGACTAACACGGCTTTCATAGACCCAATGGGGCGTTTGGAAACAAGAAGGCGCCGAATACAACCAAAACAGCGTGTATGAAGAAGAAATCACCCGCGTCTACGAACACTTCAAGGACCGCAAGTGGCGCTTTGTGCATCTTTTCCACACCGACGGCATCCTTGGACATAACGACATCAACCCCAAGAACCACCCCACGGACGTTGGCCACGTCAAGATCGCGAGCCATATGTTGCAGTGGACGAACCTGATGCTCGGGTGGGAGTTGAACCCAAGAGGTGAGATGCAGCACGGAACGCTGTACTGGAATAACATGGAGAATTATTAGTTTTTTCTCTTCTTCTTGCAAGCAAAGACGGGGCTTAGATTCTTTTTATATATATTTTTATATACCACGCGCGATGAAAATAGGGGTGGATCTAGAAGCTGTACATTATGACATGATACATAAGAGGGCATGGATGTCCTGTTTATTTCTTCATTGTCTTCTGTGGTGATTCGCTGGTTCACCTTATCAGGCACTTTACCTTCGTATATCTCAGACTGGCCAGCATTATTTCTTGATAAGGCGTGCTGCGCCCTCCTTCTAATCTCAAGAGGGATAGCGGACGTATCATGGCTCCTTTTTAAGGCTCCATATGATCATTACTTCATGCACTGTGGGCCTATTGGTCTAGTCCAATTGGCCTGCCTGCTCATCAATCCTGGCGGGAACGGCAGCGATTCCCGCAAACCCGCACTTCGAATGGGATCAATCTTCAGGCCAGGAAACAACAGGGCGCTTTACTAAGGGGTATGTACTACTGGTTGGCGAGCCGCGAAATCAAGCAACTTATTGACCCTTCCCTCTCGAGTCTCTGCAGCGGCCAGCCTCGCTCCTGGATCCTTGATTTACGCTAAAATCTCACTTTTCCAGTGCTTTCAGCGCACCTAATTTTGTACAACCATTGGTCTTTTCTCCGCGCTCCATCATCCCAGCGCGGTACAAACGCGGTACAGCTGGCCATCAGCCCTATACTAGGTGTCAGACGTGGGCCTGCAGGTGCACTACATAACCTACCAAGTTCCATCCGCACCGGCCTTCTCGTCTTTTCCCATCTCTATAGCTCCCATACTATCCATTGGCCCGCACCTGCTAGGTAATCCCGATATAATTCCTGCACACAATATGGCACCCAAGTCGCAATCTAAACCCTTCACCCCCCTCCTTCCGGCGCACATCCTCCCAGCAGGAAAAACAATCAGCCAAACTCCCCTTTCAGTTGGCGAAGAAAGCCTCTCTCCCGTCTTCCGCGACAACTTCACAATAACAACCTGGCTTCTCCTCGGCGCTTTATTCCAAGGTGCCCTACTCACCCTCTTCGGATCTCTCGCCCTCCTCCCCGCCATCCTCCTCACCCTCTACAAAGCCGTCGACACAACCCTCATGGCCACCGGCCTGACCCGAAATCGGTATCTCGACGGCATTATAAAGACAAAATACGGCTCACAACACCCAAACCCGGACGGAAGTTTCGGCTCCGAACCATCGTCCAAGGGCATCGTTGTCTTTCTCCTCGGTTCAAAATGCAACCACCCGCTCGGGATTTTGGCACCGGGCTTCGCGGAGCTAGGGAAGCGTGGAGACGCCCTGGTCGCCTCATACAAAGAACGATCTGAAGAGTACGGACTACTGAATATGAAGACCTGGATAGGCCAGACGCATGATAGCGGGAACGAGATCGTGACGGTTTTCTACCTCCGAGATTACGAGTCGTTACACAAATTCGCGCACGACGAACTGCACATGGATACAGTCCGCTGGTGGGGTCAGGTTGTGAAAAAGTATCCGCATATCGCGATTTACCATGAGACTTATGTGGTTCCGGAAGGCCATTGGGAGAACATCTATGCGCAGAGCCATCCGACGGGAATGGGAGGGGCTATGTTTCCGTTTCGGAAGAGTGTAAAGGGGGAGGTTCAGGAGGGGTGGGCTCGGGGGGTTATCGAGCAGAAGGGGGTGTTGAGGAGTGCGTCGGGACGGTTGAAGGGGATGAGCTATTTGAGGGAGAGGGAGATGGAGGGGGATGAGCTTTATGACATGCCCATTTGAATGGCATTGAAGAGGGGTGGGTGTGACACTGTGAACTGTGTGAAAAGGAGCTGAATGGTGCGGTGTTCCAAGGGAGAAGGGGGGTTTATAGTCGCGCAGGGGGCATATGCGGGAAAGAATGACCGAGCAGTGAGCAGTGCTAAAGGTAGTAGGTAGCAATGGAGAGCTTCCTGCGGTTCATTAGATGCCGGCCTGCCTTTGGTAGCGTTTCACGCTGATTAGCACGGTTGCGGTTAATGAACTAGATATCGCGTGGCAAAGTGATGTTCATGCTCTGTTTCAATAACCACCATATGTGTTCCATCGTGGCATCGACTACTGTGTATATACATCAAACCGGCGGCTCCGAGGTCGGCAGCAGCCGCAGTGGGCCCGCCGAAGGAATTTACACCCACCTCCACAGACTTCCAGTCTTTCATGCTCAGCCTTTCACCCAGAATTGGTTATCAAGTTACCAATCAGAAGTATGATTCCTTTTTTCCGAAGCTCACGGCCAGATGCATCATGGCACCGCATCGGCCTCGCCTCAGACCTCCCCGACATCACTCCCGACACCGACTGCCAAGTAACAACACAGTGCAAAGCCTTCAAGATCCCTCCAGCCACCAGCGAGAGTCCGACACCCACAGATATCAACCTCCCGGGGGATCTGAAAGATCAAGTTCTTGTTTTCAAGTACAAGGGAGCTGTTCATGCTATTGATCATGTACGTCCGTCGCAATCTATCCGCATCTCCTCATTTTGCTGATATGGTGACTAGCAATGCCCACATTCCTCCTTCCCACTGTCTCAAGGAAGTCTCTTTGACATTGAGGATTTTGGAATCGCATTGAGTGCCGGAATTACCTGTCCGAAGCATGGGTGGTCATTTGATCTGTTCTCCGGCAAGGCGGACCGCGGGAATTACAAGTTAAAGGTTTGGGAAGTACAGCTTCGTGATTGCTCGACAGCGTCAGATGATAAGGAGATTTGGGTGAGGAGGAAGCAAAGAATTGGATAAGCAGCCTATCGGAATTCTTCGACATTTTTGCGTTGAGTGACAACAAGCGAGCTGAATACGCGCAGAACCAATCCTAGCCTTGCACTGCAACCCCAGTCTGGTTTCCCAAGTCGGCCTTTTTCCAGGTTTCCACTTCTTATCAATCGAGCAACCTGCGACTGAGAGGATGTGTTTCTTATTCTAGCGCACAAGAGTGACGCCATCGTGTTTAGTATGGCCTTGCAGTATGGGTTACGCTCTAAAATGAACGGCTCCTGGCATCCGATGGCTAGAAAATCGGCAGGGATCATGGGAACTCATATGACGGTTAAGATAATATGGAATTCAATGGATAGAGGTCCTTCCTCGGCGTTCGTGGACGATCTCGATTCCAGCAATCATCTCGAGTCTGCGAGATGGGTTCTGGAGGCAGGTGTTCGATTTGGAAATAGGCACCTGAAACTCAACACACAGGTCTGGAGATGTGCTAGCTTCAAGAATCGTACCGCTCCTGTCGAGGGCGTGTTTATAGGATGTCCTGGCATGCTGAGAGTTAGTGACCGGGAACAGCAAGACCAAGCTTTGTTACCTATATGGTAGCAATTTCCTATGTCCAGAAGCTTACGTGCATGTCTAGGCAAAGGTCTTATATTCCAGATCCACAGCCTGATCATGAAACCAACCAACTAGCGCTGCACATGTCATATAGTGCTACATTGTATCCATGTAAACCAGCATCGTACCCGCTTGAGGTACCACAGCTGGGGGCAAGGGTATACTGTTCGCAGCGTCAACCCAACGTCAAGAATTCCCCCGTGCGTTTTTCACCATGTAAATAGCCATCACGTACTCCGTTTGTCTTAATCGTTAGATGTCCTGCGAATTCTCTCGCTCTATCTATAAAGCCACGTGATGGATACATGCCTCAGGCCACAACGGGCATGATGGACGAGTCGGCAGACAGCATTACTCTTGCATCTCCGCAACCACCAAGCCATCACATATAACACCATCATCCCGATGATAGATGCTTGTTACACCTGCCGCCGGCGGCACATCAATTGCGATCGGACTCAGACGCCTTGTCTGAAATGTCAAAAGGCCGGACTAAAATGTCTAGATAAGAGGCCGATTCGCTGGGTGCAGGGTGTCGCAATCCGCGGGAACATGCGCGGACGATCTCACCAGGACAATTCAGTCTGCTCATCCCCGGTCGAGCAGGTTGATACACGATCCACTACGCCGGTAGGAATCTTGCAACAGGCACAGACTTTCTCACTTGTGGATTTGGTGCCCACTCATTCGGCCCAGACAAGCCTGCCGGGCTCTCTGAATGATGTAGCATTGTCTAACTTGGATCGTTTGAAGCATTACTATTTAGACTACTGTCGGTGCTCATTGCGGATGTTCCGAAATTGCACCCGCTGACAGCGTACAGACAATGACCGCATCTGCCAGCTCTTGATCGTCTATGATAGCGACAACAATCCGTTTCGCAGTCTGATACCCCTGGCGCTGAATGATGCAGTTCTCCTCGATGCTATCTGCGCTTTGGCAGCTCGCCATCGAGCTAACTTCAATCAGCCATTCTCTTCAACTCCCACGCAAGCTTCTTCAGTCTCGCCGAATGTGGACGGCGAGGCTCTACGGTTCAAGCACGGCGCCATCCAGGGACTTTCCAAGTCATTGACTGCGCAGCGGTCATACCACGACTCCACTGTGGCTAGTGTCTTCCTCTTGGTTTTCCTTGACCTCGTGGAGTCCGGTTGCGACCGGTGGAACTACCACCTTGAAGGCGCGAAGAGTCTGATGGCTTTAACGCCGACGCATGATCCCGGTCGTACATTGCAACGGATTCGCAAATTCATCGTCAAGCAAACGCATCTGTATCTCACCCGCTCCAATCTCGTCTGATGTACGAAACTCATACTGTCTAGGATTGAAGCACTTGGAGCCACCTTTGTGCGACCTGAACTGTTATCCAAGTCAAGCTCCATCGACGAGTCTGCCAATCTGCTTCAAGATGTGGTCGAAGAGTCCTTCCTCGGCTGCCCAGAATACATTTTGACTGCAGTGCAATTTTTTTCCTTGCAGCGCGACCTGATTGCCAATGGAAACCGCTCGGACCAAGCTTCCATACACGAAGTCATTTCGGTTTATGATGCCGTCAGGGAATTTGACTGCAAAACGTGGGCGACAGCGCTCCCGCAGGAAAGTGTCACGCGAGATATCGACGATCTTTGCAAGCTTGCTCGGACATATCAGCTTGGAGCGATGCTATACGGGCGCCGTGTCCTCGACGCCCTTGAGCAAATCCGAACAAACCAAGACTCCGTGGTCGCAGAGCTCGTCGGGATCATCAATTCACTTCAGCACGGGTCCAATCTCCTGAAATGCATTCTCTGGTCCATCACGGTCGCAGGTCTCGAATCTGAGTCCCAGCTCCAACGAGACATTCTCATCCAAGCTCTTGAGAGTTTCTGGATGGATACAAAGTGCTTGAACGTCACACACGCAGCCAAAATCCTCCAAGCCCACTGGATCAACATCGACACTCATAAAGCGGAGGTGAGTGATTGGATTTTCGATATTTGCCAGCTGAGCCACGATTGGCTGCTGCTATAGCTTGGTTCGGTTCGGTTTGGCGTCTTGTGGTGTGGACTGTGGTTGGGCCCGCCACTCCCCTGAACTTCCTATTCCGGCTTACTGGGTCCTCTCCAGTGCTCCACCATCTGGCCATGACTGCACATTTTAAAGCACAACCACTGGCTGCTTTCACGGACCTTGAGCCAAGCCTTTGAGGAAGCTATTTTTCCGCCGCTCTCCGACCAACTACCCCAATAAGAAGGTCTTGGGAGAGTATTACGAGATACAAATGCAGTGAGCGGCACAACGGCTTCTATATAATGGCTTGCACGGACTGCAGGTTATATGTACCCCGTCGGAGCTTGCTCGCTGAAGCCATGAAACATTGCTACTTTCCACCACACTCAAACACCGGATGATGACGTCGCCGAAAGAAACGGGGCAAGATACACCCTCGTCCAGCAATGTCGGCAATTTCGACCAAATTTCTCTAGAAAGGCTCGGGCGAGAGCGACCGCCGTCGTTTTCAGGGGCGTGGTCTGAAGTCGCATTTTGCTTCTCTATTATCATGTCCCAGATTCTAGCGGTACGTCGGTCGCGCATTATCTATTGACCATGCTAATCCACAATAGGAGTACTATATCTCAGGGTCAAACGTCCTCCTACCAACTCTAATCGAGGAACTCGATTTCCCCGCCGAGTCCGCGATATGGCCGGCCACATCGCTCTCTCTCGCCGTCACCTCTACCCTGCTGATCTTCGGTCGGTTGACTGATATGTTCGGTGGGTACGCCATCTATATTGCTGGCGCTGGATGGTTGACCATCTCCTCGATCCTATGCGGTGTGTCCCAGTCATGGTTGATGCTAGTCATCTGCCGCGCTCTTCAGGGTCTCGGACTTGCCGCGTTTCTCCCCTCCGGCGTCATGATCTTAGGTAAAACCTACCGACCAGGCCCGCGCAAGAACTTCGTCTTCAGTCTCTACGGCGCGTGCGCAGCACTAGGTTTCTTTATCGGAATCTTCTTCTCGGGACTAAGCAGTCAGTACCTCACATGGCGGTGGTATTTTTTCCTCGGTGCGATTCTGTCCGCCATCACAACACTCTCCTCGATATTCTATATCCCGCGGGATTATCAAGAAACAAGAGGAAACAGCGCGACGATGGACTGGTACGGATGTGCTCTCTCGATATCCGGGACAGTATTATTCGTTTTTGCGATAGCACACAGTGCATACGCGCCGCAGGGCTGGCGGACTCCATACATCCCCGTCTGCTTTGTCCTGGGGATCATCCTCCTAGGTATCATGACCTACGTCGAAGGATGGGTGGTAAAAAATCCACTCTTGCCCGGCGATATTTTCGCTGTGAAGTACATGACCCCGCTCGCGATTGCACTGCTCTTTCTCTACGGCAGCCTTGGTGTCTTCCTCCTCTACTCTGTTCTCTAGTAAGCTAGCCGCCC